>NC_056733.1:837939053-838021553 GCF_019279795.1 Protopterus annectens
ATTTGCCATTGTATAATTTTTGGTCAGGACACACCTGCCCAAACAGGGACTGTCCCTCGCAAAGTGGGACAGGAGGTACCCTGCTAACATCAGCACCTTAATCACCCTATATCCAACTACCACTATGCAAATGTGTAAAGTATATATTCTCGATAATGCATGTGGGGAGCCGTGCATCACAGTCAGGTGTTTAATCCCAGGTAGTAGGTTCTGTATGACTGGCTGGAGGCTGAGCAGTCTCGTGAACCATTACTGCACATACAACTTTTGTCCAGATGTCTACAGGACTGGACATTGTGTCGTGACACCAAGTCTGGTGTTTACACAAGATACTTATCCCATGAGGGATGTCCAAAAATTGAACAGACCAATAACCTCCAATAACCTTTATATTTTTGGATTTATGAAAATGTGATAGGGTTATACATGCAAGGGATACATAGTTTGCAATCCTGAGACTGCCTAGGGTGAGACTGCCTACTAGATAGGAGTAGTGGTCACTATGTGCAGATATTGCTGCACCAAGCTAGCAGCCCGAGTATGGCTGGATTTGGTGGACGTTCAGGAATGGGGGGGGATTGTGTGCTGTAGAGGGGATGATGGGTATTCAGTTATGCATCCAGGTGTGTTGTGGTTGGATGGCTCAGTTCAGGCCAGGCCATTATGTGGGTATGTGCCGGTGACATTTCTGTACATGTGTATTGCACATTTTAATATTCATATGTTTGTGGGATTGTGTTCTACAGTATGGCCTGTCAGGTTGTATTGTGGATGTGTATATTTGTTCTTTGTGTTTCTTTCTGATTCACCCACTGCTCCCTCCTACACCTCCAGTTTACCTATTGTGCATCCAACACAGTCTCCCCTTGGCGAATTATTACATTACCCATCCCCCCACCCCCATATTCCACACACTCCATCCATCCCTTCTCTGGTTGATGGCCCATGGCACGGTCAAGGGAACACATTGCATACACTACATATCTCTGGTACCTGTATGGTTGGGAGGACTACCCTAGCATTTTTCACCTTCCACATGCTGTACATCACGCACATAGATACACGCAAATACTTATCTTTCATGACATGGTAGGTAGACCTGGATAATACCAGTTCATCTTTGGCCCATCCTGACAAGGACGCCTTGGACAGTGAATGGGCAGATTTTGGGTGAATGCTCTGTCCATTGGTAGGGTTGCCACCTTTTCATATGGCCAGGATGGGATATATTCGGGACACACATCAGATTTTACAAGCCAACACATACCCACGGTCAGTACAATGGATAGTACTTTTGTTTTATGCCTAAATGTAAGCTTATTGTTGAAGCAGTTTAGCTACTTCTTCTGTTTTGTTTACTTGCTTATTCTGTTTTTTGTAACATGTAGGTATTTTACATACGGAAATAAGTATTGTATGTAACTATTACATAAGATTTGGGACATAATTATGTCATACGATCGCAGGATATTTTACATTTATAATGGTCTTGGTATGGACACAACTGCCCAGAGGGGGACTGTCTCTCACAATGTGGGACAGGTGGTAACCCTGACCATTGGGCTAGGCTTAGCTATTGGCGGCACGCTAACATGATGCATTTCGCTTCCACTTGGTATAACTATCGACACTACAATGGAATACGGGCACGGGGTTTTAAATGTCATTTGTTCGAGGGATGGGGACTCAATATTCAGCTACGTGCATTTGTGTTTGCTTCTTATTTTTGTGTTCGCAAAACTGTCTTGCAAGCATGAGAGTTTTTTACCCAGAAGATCCGAGCGCATTCAGAATCAACAAGGGGGACAAACCTTCCCTGTTTATCTGATTTTTTCCCAAGGCAGGGACAACCGAGTGCAGGGGAGGGTGAGGAGCAGGAACCAGGCTTGGCAATAGACAAAGGTATTACTGTTACAAATATTGGTGCGTATCAATTACACAGCAAGAAGGGTTATCATATTTACAATTACAGTGAAGTACCTGTAACCAAAGTCTGTTTCGACTTATTCACAAAAGGTTTTAAATTTGTTCCTGCTAGAGGTAGCCAGTTAGTTAATAGTATTCTTGACCTCAAAATGTTTATTCGAAAACTAAACTTTCAACATTTATTTGGTTATGGCCCTGTCGCTCCTAGCATGTTTTTAAAGAAGTCTAGTGCATTCAACCCACCATTACACCCCCAGCTATGTAATTTAGAGAACAGAATTGAAAGGGAAATACGTAAAGAATTAGGCCAGGTGCGTTTTGATTACAATTTAAGTGATGAGGAAAATACAGCATTGTACGACCTAGCACACAATCACTCAATCCGGGTGATGCAACCGGATAAGGGAGGGGGCACCGTCTTTATGAGTCAGTTTCTATATGAAAGCAAAATGGGGGAAATCTTATATGACACTAACAAGTATACTGTAACATCCATCCATGAGATACATCTCTCATACAAAAAGATTGGCCTAACTATAAAAGACATGTTAGACCAGGAGGTCATTGAATTTGACACCTTCTCTTTTCTAGAAAACAATCACCCAAAAGTACCTACCATCTTTGGTGTGCCTAAAATCCACAAATGTGTGGAGGATCCACCACTACGGCCTATTGTGGCTGCACAAGGCTCTAAGACCCATTCAATAGCAAAATTTTTGGATTGGAAGCTTGAGCAGGTTTGGGGGAAAGAGTCTTACCTCATTAAAGACTCTTGGGAATTTTTGCGGAGAGTCACTAAAGACTTGTATAGGCCAAACCTTACGTTTTTAACCATAGACGTGGTAGATTTGTTTTCAGTAATCCCCACTGATGTAGGACTTGAATGGTTAGAGGAGGCTCTATGGGAGTGTGCTGGGATCACCCACAACGATGTATACATGATTATGGCATTGTTGGAGTTGGTATTACAAAACAACTATATATTTTATGGGGGTGAATATTTTAAACAAATTACTGGGGTGTCAATGGGGGCAAATTGTGCTCCAACTTATGCAGATATAATCATGGCCGTCTGGGAGAAGAAATTTGTTCACAACAGTGGTTTTGAAAAGTACTGGAATCACTATTCCAGGTTCCTGGACGACTTCTGCATTCTTTGGGTTGGTCCTACTGAGACTATTCAGGAGTTCATTACCTATATTAGGGGTACCACTACCTTTTTAAACTTTACTTATGAGACATCTGTGGAATCTGTTCATTATTTAGATGTGACTTTAAGTAAAGATACATCAGGGTTTACCTCTACAGTGTATAGAAAGCCAACTTTTTCAAACAGTTATTTGCATTTTTCCAGTTCACACGCAGGGTTCCAAAAGAGAGGTATTGTTAAGGGACAGTTTGTCAGGGCCTCACGAATGACATCCCAGGACCACCAATTCAATATTGAATGTGACAAGCTGATTAAAATGTTTACGGACAGGGGGTATCCTGCAGCCATGATTAATTCGGTTAAGGAAGAAGTTACGAAAGGTAGACCCACAAGGTTTATGCCCATTTTGGGGCAAGAGTATTTACACACTGAGCAGGGTAAGGACAAGTTGGACGGCGACGGTCACCAGTTACTGTTCATTACAGAATACAGTGGTAACGTCGGGAAGATTAGTAGGATCATTGACAGGGAATTTAAATCCTTTCAGGAATTAACAGACCTCAATGGATTCAAGAATATAACCCTCAAAACTGTATATAGAAAAGGTTTTAATATTAAGAGAATTTTAGAAAAGGGTACCACACAACATCAGTATGAATATCCCCGTAAGGGGACTTTCAAGTGTGGACGGTGTTCTCAGTGCAAATACATTTTTAACCAAGAGTTTGTGTATTTGGAAAGCAGAAATAGGAAGATTAGTTCAAAAAGATTCTACAATTGTCTTTCCTATGCAGTTGTCTATTTGGCAGTGTGCCAGTCATGTCAGGCATTTTATGTTGGGAAGACCAAAAGACAACTCCGTAGAAGGGTGTACGAGCACCTTTACGACATACAAAAATGTAACAGAAACAATGCACTTTACAAGCACCTTACTACATGCCCTGAAGCGACCTTTTCTTTTTTCGTTTTGGATTCTGTTTCTCAGGATGCCAGGGGCGGACCATGGGAGGTATTATTATCCCATAGGGAAACACACTGGCAAATTTCCCTGGAATCCAATCGATTCCCTGGGCTCAATGATGCAATATCTATTGTTCCATATTTAAAGTTAAAATCCAACAGGATTTAATTTTTAACATGAAATATATTAGGCAACGTCTTAATATACAATTTTTAATAAATATAGTGGTCATAAAACATTTTTTAGTATCATGACAACATTTTATATTATGAAAAGTGTTTTTAAAATGTGGTTTTAACTTTGATTTTTAGATGTTACTAAGCATACATGTACACACTGAATTTTTTCACATTAGGGGGTTTTGTGCCTTTAAATTTGACTAATTAATTAATTCGTTAGGGTCAAGTGTGTTATCTTTGAGTATTTATACCTGTGTGATTAATTCTGAGTTTGTCTGACGAAGTCATACTATTGATGAAAACGTGTGTATCATTTTGTTGGCGTTAGCGTTGAAATAAATCATCTGTCTATTGGAGCTTCTGAGCCTTATTGTGAGCTGTTTGATCTGCTGCACTACTATCTTCAAGTGGAGTCTGCTTTTGACCATTTGTTTTGGTTGTTGCTTCTTATTTTTGTGTTCGCAAAACTGTCTTGCATGCTTTGCATACGTTTCAATATCCATGGACACTGACAGGTGTGATTACTATTAGAGACAGGCTGTACTATTCAGCATTTTAGGTTGCACGTAAGCAGCTGACATATCCACGCCTGCGTGTGGCGCTTGGACATACCCCCCTGCACTCGCGCACATTTCCTATGCAAGTGGATGTGGCGGTAGCAAGCCTTCATTAATATGCATATGGCGCTACTGCACCATCTCTATGCCGCACAGTCAGCGCAAGCCTAATGCCATCCTTGCGCCAAGCTTCATGAATCCCGGGGAAAGTATATTCCATTTCCCTAAAAATGCAGAACAATACCAAGAAATCCTGCCTAGTATGCAGCGCTGGAATATAGGAAATGGGAAAGTTTAATAGTTCAAAATTCCTTCCACAACCAATTTGTGGCCCATATATAAAACTGCTGTCTAAAGCAACACTAATAGATATTACTTATGATGCGCATAATTGTTAAAAATCAATCATAATTTGGATACAATCTTGTATGAAAATTAATAAAAGCAAACAATTTGTTAAAGCATTCAAAAACATTCTGGATACTCTGCAGTATCCCAAAAATGTATGTCCTTTGAAACAGTAGTGGGCATTGAAGCAACAATGCACTGAACAGATAAGAACCATTTAAGAGATAAGAATCAATGAAAAACTGCAGCCCTGCATTCTTTAATTAGTAGGCAGAGTGGATAATCGGACCTTCTGTGCTGGTATCATTTACAAATTTATATGGCAGATTGTAAGTGTCAGACAAACTTTCCTTACATTTTAGAAAACATTAGCTATTTTTTATTAAAAAAAATAAATAAAAATAACCAAACTCTCTCTCTCTCTCTCTCTCTCTCTCTATATATATATATATATATATATATATATACACACACACACACAAGTTTGCAACCGATGAAAATCAAAAGCTGGTATTCTACAATGTCTACTGCTGCTGTCTTTAGAGACACTTAGAAAAGCATTGATAAGGACATCTTCATTTTAAGATATTTGAGTGAAGACACTGAAAAAGTGGAAAAGCAATACAACCATACATTTGGAGATATTCCATAGACAAAAAAATAAATCTTGGCAGATAAGAAAATTTTGAGAGCAGCCTCTCTAAATTACTTTGGAGGAGGAGTATGTATTTGTAGTCATATAAAATGGTAGGAAAACTTGTGCTGCCTATATTTGGTGCCTGCCCTTCATCATGTGCTGTACCGTGCTTTTCTCCAAATGCAAATAATTAGATGCACTTCCTCAGACCCAGCCGTCAAGGCTACAAACATTAAGCTTGAATGCTAACTGATGGGTGGACTAGAATAAAAAACAGTAAATAACATCACATTGAGTGATACAATGCAATTAGTGTTTCACTGAAGATCGAGATATGATCAGAAGCAAGCTTTTTAACTTTCTAACAATAGCTATGTACTAAGGATGCACAGATATTGCTAAAACACAGATCAACATGTTATTGGAAGAGTCTGTCTGGCACACTTTAGGAAGCATAGTAGAAGATGAGCACTTACTTGACCCTTCTGATTTTTTTTTTTAAGGCTGTCATTTTGGGATAATGGGCCATTATTTTGACATCATTTTATCCAAGATTTGAGAAGTAGATAGACAAATAGATAGATACAATAACTATTATTGTTTGACTGCCTGATTAATTCATTTTTTAATTCATTTGTTGGTTCAGTCTAGAACTATTTGCTTTACAATGAATCGACAATCCAAGTGCACATATGAATAAAACAGGTGGTCCACTCATGTTTATTTCCTTCCTACTGTAGGCATGTCACAGTCATGTTTTGTTTCTATTTAACTACTGATTATGTCATATTTTTGTACCACCCCTTATTTGTTAAACTAGATTTCACAGAAAGAATGGTTGATTGATTAGAATTATCTACCTGAAAAATGAAAGTGGTCAAAGAAGTAAAAGAAATTAAGCATTTGATGAACTTATGATAATTCTTGAGAAGAGTAACATAAAAGGAGAAGGGGTGAAAATGATAAGGTTTTTATTCAAGTAGGATCTGAAGTTTAATTATGAAATCAGGACATGGAAATACTATAAAGATTGATCTGCCATAAAATTCTGTATTACTAAGTGCAGAGAACACAGTCTGAGACTGGAGGAAGGGGAAAATCTGAACAAGCTTTAAAAATGAGCAGTGGAGCTAAAACTGGTTTCTTCTAGATGTGAAACTAATTCCTGACTGCAGCTAGTCCACTTGATAAATCCTGCCATTTTTATTTAGGAGTACATGAGGATGCAGTTCTGGAAGCTGCAGAGTGGAATCTCTCCAACAATGGCTTTAGCCTCTTAGGAAAGTAAAATAATTAGTACAACCTCCCAAACTAAATGCAGTGCAGCACTAAATCAGCTTCTAATTAGGACTACATTTACATTCATTAACAATGAGCATGTCAGAAATCTGGGAACTTAAGAAGTGGTGAATTAAGTTAAAGAAGTTTTTACAATATGTGTATGGCTCCCAAATATGCAACAAAGTCTAGATTTGGGTGGCACAGTGGTGCAATGGTTAATGTTGTCACCTCACAACAAGACATTCTCAGGTTTGATTCTTGGCTGGGATGCATTCTGTGCAGAGTCTGCATATCCTCACTGCATCCATGTGAGTTTCTTCTGGGTACTCCAGTTTCCTCTCACATTCTAAAGACGTGTCTGGAGCATTTCTCCCTGGGCCTCTGCTGAAAATAGTCTCTGTCCTAGTCAAACATTCCTGGTCAACAAATGTTAAATAAATAAAGATTTTGGATTTTTGCATGGGAGTGTTTACATAAGTATTTTATACCCCAAACAGACTCCAAATAATTTTTTGTCAGGTTGATAGCAAATGCTAGAGATGTGAAAGAAAGAAAGAAAGAAAGAGATAACTAGAAGCATATGTTTTAGGAGTGTAATGAGCTGGTAAACTAAAAATTCCCTACAGACTACTCTGTCAGAAATATCAAGTTAGCAAATGGGAGTAACTAAGGAAGTGATTTTTGAACTGGAATACAGGATGTGAATTGCCTAAACATTAAGTTTAATTCTGGTGGCTACAAAAAATAGCAAATAATAGAAAATGGAAATCAAAGTTTAAGCCAACTGCATCTGAAGTATTGAATTCTGTAACAGAAATAAAATAACTGGAAGTGGGATCTTTAAAAAAGGGTAGGAGCAAAATTACATAGAAAAAATGGAAGCTTTGGAATCAATACATACAGAATAATGTTTTGGAGGAGTGAAGTTTATGGGAAGGTAGGAACTGATCAATTTATGTAATGCTGGATTGATGATAAATGTACAAAAGAATATATGTGATGTATAATGTTTATAACTGTGAATATGTTAATATGATTTGTTTTCTTTTTTATAAATGTATGTTTGCCTGACAATTCAATAAAGGTGTTAAAATACGTTTTTAAGATAGAATGTGGATGTACAGAGCAAGTCTTATGCTTGGGGAATGCTTGATGTGTTTTTGTTTCAGTTCACTCCCATATTCAATCCTGGATCCAAGTTAATTTGATTTTAGACGATACAAGCAGAATCAAAGCAAGTTTCTGACTCTCTGAGTCCATACTCATAGACAGTGAATATAAGCTAAACATTACATCACTCGTGAAAAGTTTCACTTAGTTTGCCTTTCTACCTTTTTGCCTTCCTAACCACAGTTTTCCCGACATAACTCACTAAGAGTGAGATGTGTGCGACATTGCAGTAGATGCACCATGGCTTCTAATAATTAGACCTGCTGACACCATCTTATCCACCATTAAGCTGTACAGTGCCCAATTTCAATGACTTTCTTCCATACACAAACTAACATCCATATTCAAACTGTACAGTCAGAATTGCAAAAAAATACCTTTTGAACCAGTACCTTTCTGGCAGATACCTGCCACCTGCTGTAAACATAGTATGCCATCACGAGAAAAGAAAGAAAACACTACACTATTGTGAATTACACAATGTCACCATGTGATGCAAGACTTTGAGTCCTTTCTACAGCATTATTTGTCTGGAAATTAAGTAAATAAGGAAGAATAAATGCACCCTAAGAGTCAAAAATGTTCTACTTGCTTTGGCATGGGGAAAATTGAATTAGTTAAAATTCCCAAACCATAAGGAGAGTTTCCTTTCCTGTGCAGGGTGATATTTGCTAGCGATTCCAAAGAAAGACACATATCATTTTTTCTCCATCTGCCTGAGTGAGAAGATGCCTGTGGTTTATTCCGCTCAGATCAGTATTTGAATGTAGGTCTAAATGCAAAGGAAAAAGATAAAGCCCCCCAGTTGGGGAGTTCATTGTATGCAGCTTCAGCTCACAACTGCATTTAAAGGTGCTAAGAGTCAGTGCACCAGAAATACTGCAACAACATACAGATGGCAGAGCAGAATGTATTGTCAAATACAGAAACGCTAAAACCCAGCAGTTACGATAAGCTCCTTCAAGTGTGTGTGTGTGTGTGTGTGTGTGTGTGTGTGTGTGTGTGTGTGTGTACATGTGTGTGTGTGTACCAACACATGCAAGAGTGTCTGTGTGTGCTTGTACCAACACATGCACAAGTGTAAGTGTGTGCATGTGTTTCCTTTTGTCAGGTGTGTCTTTTTGCATTATACTCACTAAAAACATAATTTTGTTCTAACAGTAACTGAGACTTAAATGGTTGATGCCAGGACACACATATCTACTGAAATCAATGCACCTTCAACAGTTGTAACTAAGAGAGGAGATGGTCAGAGTTACTGAAGAAAAGGAAGTCAACTGCAGCTTTGAAGCAATGTATTTTTAAGAGAATTGCCTTAAACAAATCTGGTGATTCCAGTGTTGTTATTAATTTTTGTTTAATCATTTTATTCTGGCATATATAGAACTAAATAGCAAGAGACAAGCAGGGAGTTCACCTGTATTTGCAAACATTTGATGTTCACAAGATAGGCTATAGCTATGCAATTATTTAGGTCAAATACGAAGCAGTAGTAGTAATAATAATAATAATAATAATAATAATAATAATAATATTAGTAAAGATTCATTAACAGTTACATGATGGCGAGCTACTTGGTATTCATTAAGCAGCTCTATATGACGTGTAGAGATGCCAATCAAAGGGAACTGGCAGAATATGCTAATGAAAGCATAAAGAGCCAAACCCCATGTTAATTAACCCATCCAACATGGCAGAGCTTTTCAGGAAGCTATAAAGCAAGTGTGTACACTCAGCATAGTCTTTTTCCATGTACACCAAAATGATGGTATACAGGCATGATTAAACATGGTAAAAAACATGTTAGGGGTTGCTGATGCCATTATTATGCTATATGTGCAACAGACTTTAAATTAGGGTGCTGCTGCAGTACCTCGGGTAAGAATAAGAGGGCTATTTAGACCCCATTTGAGTTATCATGGATTGCATAAAACAGAAATATTTAGAGATACTGGGTGGATAGGGGACACTGGAGGAAATATGCAATCTCTGCTGCCACCACCTTAGGTCACAAGGAAATCATGAAGAAAGCATCCCAGTGGAAACAAATGTATGTGTGCCATTACATATACTAGCTACTGGTACTTCTCAGAGACCCACAGGAGATATATTGGGGGTGTCACAGGCACCAGCCACTAGAATCTTACATCACTTTTTAAATGCAATGCTACAACATGCAAGCCTATCTGTCTCCCACGAACCTCACAGGATAGAGCAAAAACCATGCAAGAATGTTATGCAGTAGCACACTTTCCAGAAATGTTGGGGGCCATAGATTCCACAAAGATAGAAATAAAAGCCCCACCCAATGAACTGGGAAGGAGGTACACCAAGAGTAAAGGTTTCCTCTCTATAAACTGTCAGGTTGTCTGTAATGCCCAAGGGATCATTAGCAATGTCTGTACAGGTAACCCAGGTAGATCCCACGACTGATACATATGGCACACGTCTGAGCTGTACACTAGGTGACATTCCTCAAAGGCGTCTAGTGGAGGATGTAGGTCATGCACTGGAACCCTGACAGAGCATCTAGTGGGGGATGTAGGTCATGCACTGGAACCCTGGCTCATGACACCCATGAGAAACTCACAAAACCACACAAGGATGCAATGAGGCCCACACTCAGACTAAGAATATCACACAATGTGTGTTTGGTTTGCTTAAATCAAGGTTCTGGTATCTAGACATATCAGGAGGTGCACTGCAGTATGATCCAGGTACCTTTGCCAAAAACTTACAATCTGTGCCATGGTACACACATAATTCCTCAGGAAACAGCTTCAACAAGGACAACAAGGGGCAGAACCACAGTTTCAAGGATCACAGGTAGGGCCAGCAACAGCAGCAGGTACTGCTGAGGCATCTGAGGGAGAATTACTGGTTGCCCATGTTGTTGTCAGAGGCGTGCACAGTATGCCCAGGCTCTGGCTAAAAGGCAAAGGATAGCACACACAATAATTACATAAGTCAAAGTCTAAGGTCCCACACACATACAAACAGGAAAACTAATGCCTGTCAGACTCCACAACCTTTACTTAGCTATGTGATGTTTGTGTTCTGATAGTACCAGACATGGACAGTCCCCAACGGCACAGTTTGTAACTGCAGTAACAACAAGATAAGTGTGGTACCTGTAAAGAAAAAAAATGTATAACTGATTACTCTCATATGGAAATATGTTTGTCTCAAAGCAGAGCATTTGTCTGAGGTATACAGTTATGTAAGTAATATCTCCTCTGCAAGATTTTTGCAATATACAGTTATGTTTTAGAAACAATAGTGTGCATCAAGCATTTCAATTGACTTCTGTCTAGAAACTGTGGGACAGGTCAAGTATACCTTCGTTTGCACAACTATACCAAAAAGCAAGACTGAAGTACCAAATGCTTTTACTGGTGAAATGACAGTACTAACTGAAATACAATGTGTTTCAACAATTATTGAAGCAATCATTCATAAACAAGTATGAAGAAAAAAATCAAATAGTTTTGCTCTGCAATATATATTGATAAATCCAATCTTGTGAATAAGCAAGCATTAGCTATCCTTTCTGCACATCAGACATATATGCAACCCTAAGTCGCAAAGACATGTGCAAAGGGCAGGGCCCAGCCATCATTTACACATGATGGGGGGGTGGGGGGTGAGGGTAGAAAGGCAAGGCTGACACCAAAGAAGTGAGTGTGTGAAAGTAAAAACAACATGCATCTTTCAAAGTGCATTGTGTTCAGGGTCAATAATAACAGATGTGTAACACCTAATAGTACTGATTAGATAGTTTGACTGTATATGAAGTGGCATTGACAAGTGAATTATTTATTTCAGTGTGTGTGTGTGTGTGTGTGTGTGTGTGTGTGTGTGTGTGTGTGTGTGTGTGTGTGCGTGTGTGTGTGGGGGCACATGTGTGTGTGCGATTGTGTGTGTGTGTGGGGGCACATGTGTGTGTGCGATTGTGTGTATGTGTGTGTGTGTGTGTGTGTGTGTGTGTGTGTGTGTGTGTGTGCGTGTGTACATGTGTGTGTGCGTGTGTGTGCATGTGTGTGTGCATGTGTGTGTGCCTGCTGCGTGTGTGTGTGTGTGTGTGTGTGTGTGTGTGTGTGTGTGTGCGTGTGTGTGTGTGTGTGTGTGTGTGTGTGTGTGTGTGTGTGTGTGTGTGTGTGTGTGTGTGTGTGTGTGTGTGTGTGTCTGCATGAACACACTCAAGCACAGTGATAGCATCATGTCCTGGAATATTGGACAGGTTTGAGCTGTGCATGGTAGACTTCTCAGTTCAGCATCTTTGTCCCCAACCAGGAGAACTACCTCTGCCATGAGTTGCACTGCTGCTTCCATGGTCCTGGCTAGAAGTTGGAGTGCTACCTGAATATGAGCGATGTCTGCTGGATGAGTTGTCTTCTGCATCCAAAATCATGGCCCTGTGGCCTACCATGTCTGTATGTGGGCATTGCAATTACTGACGTAGCAGTGGGTGTAGTGTCAAAGCAGAAGAGAGATCTTGCATGGCCACTTCTGGTAGCAATAGATGATGTAGCGGCACTCCAGCCACATATATGCCCACCCTTCCCTAACACATGTTCCATCACAGAAACTGCCTGATCCAGTTAGCCGTTCATCCTGTCTAAGGAGTTGCCCACACAGTTCAGGGAGTCACTCATGTCAGAATGCACAGCATTTGGTAGTGACACTATCACTTTTGAGACTCAGGTGGAACATGCCTGTGCCTTCACTGTGACCTTACACATATGTCTGGTGGCACCTAATGACACACCAGTTTCAAGAAGAGGATGGACAGCAGGCCTCCTCCAAGTATACCTACCAACCCTCCTGTGTGTCACCATGCCATCATTATAGCTACTGAGGGAAGCAACCATATTTGTAACCAGAGTACCCACACTAGCTTGATCAACTGTGTCAACCTCAACCTGTTCTATATTAGAGTTCTCTGTGTCCTAGGTATGTGTAGGCATACTGACTGTGTCTGAAACATGGGCAGGGAATATAGAGGTTATAATCTCAGTGTCAGACTGACCCTCTGCACCTCCAGACTATGCCTCTTTATCACTGCCATCATCATCATCATCAGAAGCGACCAATACTCTGACATCAGGTGGGAGGAGTTTCAGATTGCCATTATCAGGATCATCTATGACAACAGAAACAAATACTACAAACAGAAAAATGGAAAATAAAATTGATCACATATTTTTCGTATAATAAATGTATGTTAAACTTCTTAACAGATGCTAAAGCTACAAAAATGTTACTGTCATATTCACCTGAAGCTACCTTATATACAGTATTAACAATAAAAAAATATTGTGCTCTCCATATGCAGATGGGGTGGCAGTCTGCAATTTAGAAGTGCCTGTATGTGAGGAATGGAAATGAAAGAAGTCTGCTAAGTATCACAATGCAAATTAAACTAGGAAAACAGAACAGTCCCATTCAGAAGTGCAAATTAAAAATGTTCCCACAAAAAAAAAATCATTGAACAGTTGGATTTGCACCCAAAACCCAAAGCAAACTCTACTATTGTTGTATGACTGTAGGCTGACTCACAGTTATCTCAGTTGCAATGACCCTACAACAGGCAGAGGTTAACATGTCAGTTGCTTGGTGTTTTGTCTGGGAGTAGGTTCTCCCATGCCCTCTGACAGCATTAAGGTCATTGACCACCTGCTTCCATATCCTGGCTTGGGCAGATTGGTCACCTCTACATCTCCCTAACAGAAAAGCTCCATGGTGATGTAATGCCTGGATAAGGACCTCATTTTCTGCATCATTATAACGTGGCTTACAGGGTACTGATTTCTTCTTGGGTGTCATATCTGTGTATGAGACAAAACAGAAAACAGACAAAAATTAAGTATATAATAAAGACAGACAGACAGGATGGCTGTGAACTCAGTTCTGTATGCCTGTATGCATCCAACATGCATACAAACTATTTAAACTTGTTAAGTGCTCATTATGACTACACCCAGGTTAGGACCCCCTCCAAGCCCCCTGCAAAAAAGGTATATTTAAAACTCATAGTACATATCTTATAACACTTGAAGTAGCACAGGTTTAGCTATTTAATCCAATGCATCATTAGCAATATTAATTATAAATTTAACATTAGAAAAGTAATCCGAACTGCCATATCCACTGAAATGGAGTTCAGTTACAGTTAGCTAGAAATACACAGACAAAATTGTCTTTTTCTTCTAACACAGATAAAAATGCCAGACCTTCCTACATACTTGTAATACAATCATCTGCAATAAGTGTACAAATGTGACATACAAAATAAAATAATTTGTCATGTATCATTCAGTACCATAATTGTAGAAATGCAGATATGGCTATGATATGGCTATGGTATGGCTATGGTAGGGCTATGATATGGCTATGATATGGCTATGGTATGGCTATAATATGGCTATGATATGAATATGACATGGCTATGATATGGCTATGGTATGGCTATGATATGGCTATGATATGGCTATGGTATAGCTATGATATGGTTATGATATGGCTATGACATGGCTATGGTATGGCTATGATATGGCTATGATATGGCTATGGTATGGCTATAATATGGCTATGATATGGCTATGATATGTCTATGATATGGCTATGATATGGCTATGGTATGGCTATGATATGGCTATGATATGGCTATGGTATGGCTATGATATGGCTATGACATTGCTATGACATGGCTATGATATGGCTATGATATGGCTATGGTATGGCTATGGTATGGCTATGATATGGCTATGATATAGCTATGGCAAAAGGAAGGGATAAAAGTAAACAATAAGTAAAATAATAAAAATATGTTTTAGCAGTCACTGCACTTCACCTTTCAAGGTTAGACTAAAAGCATTGGTTAAATAGCAGCATACCCTCATAATACTTACTAATAAAAGGGGTTGGGAGGGTGGCCAAATGGTTAAGGTGTTTGCCTTACAAGCACAAGGTACAGGGTTTGAGTCTCACAGGGGGTAATTAGCTAGGCTTAAAATGGCTCTCAGGGGCAGTTAGCCAAGTACTAATCTATGAACCTATACTCCCCAGTATGGTACAAGGATATTAGCTACATGATCACTTTTATATAGTGCAGAGTCAACCCTGTGAGCACTGTCAGTATGCAAATGAGGATCCACACAATTACATGCACGTGCCCTAGTAATCCTAAGATGAGCATTGAGAAGTGTTCTCTGTTAATGACTTACAGCTGTCTATGATTACTATGACTTCAGGAACAATCAGCTTTCACACTCTCCCCTTTTTGATATACAACTACTGACGGAGACTGGTAAATATAACATAAGGCAATAAAACAGAGATGACACAATGTCACATTATCATTAGATCTAAACTCTTTATCAGGTTGTTAATATATGTCTTTGTCTGTGGCAACTCTGGGAAATAGTATGAAATGATTGCTTTCAATACTCTTGTTTGAGTGTTCAAATCCATACAGGTCCCTGTTGCAACAAACACATTTGGTTAAACATGTACATATAAAGCAGTTGATCTATAATATTTTTTATGTTTTTTTCTTGTATTATTTGCATGTCATTTGACAATATGCACAATTGACTGGCCACTTTCAATAGCAGTGAAATGCATTTCACTGCCAAGGTGAAAACTGACAAAGTTTATTTGGACTGCCATCAATAGTGCAATGAAGACAAGCATTACTGCACTTTACTTAGTCTGAACAGCACTGAGTGAAAAATTAAAGTTGTTACACTCCTATCTCTGTGGCATAATGTAAAAAGGTATTCATCTTAGAGAAACAGTGCTGGTGATGCAGAGATCAAAATCTGTTCCAAAATCATTTCACTGAGGGAGTTCATAATAATTCTTCACGTTCTTTTTGTTCTATGAATCTGTTGATGTGGGAAGCTCAAGTGAGGTCAGTACTGACTAAAACTAACAGACAGATAAGGCATTTGAAAAATGATTTAAATATGAATTGTGTGTGCAGTGTGAACCATGAAATAATTTCTGCTGTTCCCTGTGACCTTTTCCATTCCCATGGCATTAGGCAAAGTCCAGATATTATGAAACATACTTGATAATACTGTTGTGGCAATGAAAGGTGAGAAGACTGAATGTACCACTGTAATTCATTAGCTGTGCTCATTGCTACATACACATTGTAATTCGTTTCAATTGTCTTTAACTTGTTATTCCCCAAAAGCTGTTTGAGTGCTTCGGGTAAATAATGCCTTCTGCATTTGCACACCACTTGGCAACATGAAAGTCACTTTCACAGCTTAAGGATAAAAGTGAAAATTGTTGTTTAAGTAGCACAAACCATCCTAGTAGCCTTGCACAGTCATCATCACTCTGGATAGTACTCAGGGAAGAAAATAAACCTGACAAGTAACTTTCTCTGTTGTACAAGGTGTAAGTGCAGTAAGCTTAGAGATAAAGGACATCTGATGCATGGCTTGAATCCACTTAAATGACACATTTACAGACAGTTGTCTGAATACATATTTAATCACATTTTCTGATAACATTGTGCAGTTATCACGACTCACAGGTTCACAGGTGAAGTTCTGTGTTCGGGACGAAAGCGCTTACTGACTTTCTATTGTCTGTTGAATAAACTTGGTTTTGCAGCTGTGAACCTGTGAGTCATGATACTTGCTTCAACATTGAGGAGTCTGCCTTGTTTCCATTCTGCAGTTGGTGTTTAGCAGTTTTTCAAGGTTTTTTTTCGTTTGGTGTAACATTGTGCTGTTGCTTAAAAATCAACTGCTGTCACTATTGCTAACAACATCTGATCATCAGTCTGTCCACTTGTCATTACCTACAAGTCTGATAATGTGTTCCACAAAATACATGTGAAATGTTGCAAGGAGATATGAGAAGGATGAAATTTCTACTTGAATGCTCTTCTTTCTCTGGTCATTGGTACATATACCCATTCATTGCATTTATTTACTTTCTGCTTTTTTGATCTATCATATATTTGTTTTCTAATATCTTTTCCATTTCTTCTTTGCTCTGCATTGTGCAAACAGGGTTCACTGGCTAAGGATAAAAAGCAAACATTTTAGTTTAGACTGTCTTAGAGCAAATATGCTTGGCATCATTGTATGCCCCCCCCCCCACAACACAAATAGTACTTACTTCAGTAAATAGACTTGACAGATGTTAAATGATGTGGGACATGGTGTAACTGAAGTAAATTGAGAGAAATAAGGCCCATGAAGCATTGTTTGAATCCTGTGTAGAAATCACATTGTGATTACTCACAATATGTCATAATTTTTTCTTTCTTTTTTTTTCTTTTTTTTTTCATTCATTTGATCTTCACCTGGCAGCATGTAAACAGGGTTCACTACCTAAGGAAAAAAGTGAAAAAATTAGTTTAGGCTGCCTTAGGTAGTGCAAACACATCTGGCAATGGTGCACTTTCCTCAGTACTCTGGACAGTACTGAAAGGAGAAATTCCACTTGTCATAGAACTGTCTTTCTGGTGCAAGGTATAAGTACAGAGACTTTAGATCAAGAACACGGCTGATTAAGGGTTCAAATCTAGCTACAAAATACTTTTTAAAAAGGGTGTATAAAGCCTATTTCTCACAACTTTTTAAGTAGGACTATAAGACTAAATAAAGTTGATAATGTTTAATCTGTTTTTGCAAGAAACATATCAGTAAACATTGTATAATTAAACTGTACTATTAATGTTTCACAGATAACCACAAGCTAATGAGTGTCCAGTTTCCTAAACATGACTGATTATATTTAATATAAAATTCACATTCACATCCATATGTATTTTGAGCTCAATACTTTTGTTATGATCATCGTGACTCATCACATATCCCAAGTATGTGTTTAGGATCCTTATGACTTGTGAAGTATGTATGTAACATAAACTGACCTATATTAATCATGCATCCATCTCAAAGATATTTGCTAACAGAAATAATGATGTTTACATAGGAATGCATTGCAAGAAACAACAAACACACACATGTAGGCCTCTCTGATGTGTATCTCCATTCATTCAGAAATTACTATATGTCAAATTTCCTTGCTGGAAAGGTAGTTTTCCTGTGGCTATGTCAGTTAATAAAATAATTTGCATTTTTTGCATCCTTTAACTCATGGATTCGATTTTCAGTTGTTATAAAAATATTTTAACATAGTGTAAGTTCCAACATGACAATATGTCATAAGTCATCATCTTTCACCTTCCAAACTACAACTCTTAAAAGCTATACCATTGAGCATTCCATTGTTGAATATCAGAACCTGTGATAATGGGTGGAACATCACACTGGCAAAGCTTAATACCATGTTTCACACCTTTTCTGCTATGTGATGTAAGGAGTGACAATGTGTCTGCCAAGGAGTCCATATGCTTTCAATTGTACAAATGCATTTGGCAAGGCTGTGCTTCTTTATGCAATACCAGTAACATGCCAGATCTGAATTGGACACCAATTCATATATATTTTGTTAAGGGGAAAATAGTGATAAATTTTGAGTGCAAAGATGGGGTGTTGAGAAGTCCAGGATATTTATGGCACTTGTCATAAGAGCTACAGCCATAGGCTGCTGTAGAGGGATTATACTGGGTGTCAATATAAGGCTGAGGCTTGGAATAACTTAGCCAAGGCTGTCTCCAATGCAAAAGACACACAATGAAATGGGGGACAATATCAGCACTACAACAGTGACATTAAAAAGCACAAACAGGACCTCCTAATCTGATGGGAGACTGAATATATGACTGGTAACACCCCCCCCCAGTTGTGTAAGTATACTGATATGGCTTCAATGATCTAGACAGCCAACACAGTTATTCATGAGGCTTTCATATCTATTTCTTTTCTTTTTGTGCTGTACAGCTGCAGAGGAGATAGCTGCAAACTTTGAGGGGCACCACAAGAGATTAACTTACCTTAAGCATGGGTTAAGTCTGATTCATGTAAAACTCCAAGCCATGATATTATTTTCATTAATCTCAGCCATGCATGCCTTCCCCAATAACTCTTGCTGCTTACATTAGGCAATTAGTACACAGAAGTAGAAATTACTTTTTAATAAATGGATAAGTACTTATAAGATATTAACAGGACAATTTCAGGAAGATTTACATTATGACAATTGTAATTACTAAATTAGAATGCATAATTCCAATTCATCTTAGGGAAATAAAGGCTGCTGTTTCTTATAACATAACAGAGATTTGTTTCTTTAATGACACATAAATATCTTTCCATCATATATTGATGTTTCAAAGATGTGCAATAGTAAATTATCATAAATGTTTATGTATTGCCAAACCAAGTTTATTTGGGTGCCTGTTATTTAACTGACCATCTAGAATGTCAAATACTGGAAGTTTGTATGGGGAAGTTTGAAAAATATAAATGTTGAAGCCACAGAAAGTTGAATTCTTTCCCAGGGAAAGAATTTGGTTGGCTGTTTCCGCAGCTTCAACATTTTCTGTACTGTGGTGTGAAAGTTACAGATCCGGTTAAGGTAAGTGTGCAAGTGTGACAGACGTTGGGGTTAGGGTGTGGGTAAGGTAAGTGTGTGAAAGTGACGGACTTTAGGGTTAGGGCGCTGATAAGGTAAGTGTGCGATAGTGACGGACTTTAGGGTTAGGGTGCGGGTAAGGTAAGTGTGCAAAAGTGATGGACTTTAGGGTTAGGGCATGGGTTAGGTAAGTGTGCGATAGTGACAGACTTTAGGGTTAGGGTGCAGGTAAGGTAAGTGTGCGATAGTAACAGACCTTAGGGTTAGGGTTTGGGTTAAGGTTAGTGCATAGATAGCTGTGTATGCAAGGTGTAGTTTAGGTTTATTAGGTTTTTGGTGTGCCTGTGTTGTGTGTGTGTTTTTTGGAATTTGGAAAAAATTCACTGTTCTCCGGTTTCGATGTTGTCATATTCGAACTTCCAAGTTCGAACATATGGTGTTCGAAATTTTGGAAGTTCGATTATATGACATAGACCCATTTATTTGAAGTATATAGTACTGTGATATGCCATAAATTTAATTATACCTTTATTTTTGTCTTCCCTCCACCCTTTTTATTTTGTTTTTATTTATTTTTTGGGGATTATAATTTATTAACAATCTGCTGTTTGCATAACTTGCTGATGAAAATGAATGATCAACCGCACAGAGAGGTACAGTGACCACTGCGGCTGGCCCACCATACCTCCCACAGATGGCATCACAGACACCCAGCACTTCACGGTCACGACCTTTCAGTGTTACTTCCACAACCCCTGCCCTACCTGCACCAAGTGTATCAGATAGCTCTGCCACAGCTGCTGGTGCCGTGGTACCCTGTGGGAACAGTAGTACTGGAGGTAGTGATTTTGTCACCCAGCAAGAGCCGACAGGGCTGCTAGAGGATATAAAGGAGAGGGGGCTGGGTGTACATATCAGCAGGGTCGAAAAGGTCTTGTGTCACATTGCAAGAAAATGTGAGGCAAGCTTTGAAATGCCTTAATGTAAAGAAGTATGGATCCGTTTTTATTCATTTTGGAAAAAATTATGTCATATGCAAGGATTTTCTGACTGTTAGTATGGAACTGACAGCCCTCTTAGATAGTATACAGTAGTTTGTACTGGTGTTAGGATGTATTTTTCACAAATCACCTATATAAGGGATAGTCAGGTTACTGTGAATGAAAAGATTTTTGGGTAAATACCTACATGGAAAAACTGTCCTGTTTTAAAAAATGGAAATGTGTAGAGCAGCAGATATTTTGCAATATTTGACAAACACCAGGCATGATTTTTACCAGGTGGAAATTTTAACAATTCACAGATAGCAACATTTGATGCGTCTCTGATGGATGTTAATGCTAGGAGCATTAATAATAAAGTTTGTTTTATTAGAAAATTTGCTATGTTCCCACAAGATTGATGTTATTGTTTGTGAAACATGGTCAAAGAACAATGACTGGAAACCAGTTCTGTCAGGGTATAAATGTTTTTACAGTAACAGACATTCTAACAAAAAATCAGGTGGAGGTGTTATGATAGGGATTAAAGATAGCTATGAGACTTGTGATTATTACATGTTCAGTGATAACACCAGCACTATAGACTGTGTAACTGTGACAATAAAGACAACCCTGGAACATATAACAATTGTATGAAGTGTATGGACCACTAAACTCAAGTGCAGATGACCTAGATTAATTCATATATTTCTTACATGAAACAGAGGAGAGAAGAATAATATTAGCTGGGGACTTAAATTTACCAGAAGCAGCCTGGAATAATATTGATTCAACAACGTTAGTAAGGAAATTAATCATGACATATATTCAGGAACAACAATTGCTTCAGATTGTAAAAAAGGAACATACTAGACATTGTTTGTGTTCCTAAAGAAAGTACTCTTACTTCAAGTTAAGTTTTACCACTGATGTGCAGTGATCATGGGGTTATAAAGGTTAATTTGTTGCTAGATAAATCTGCCGAACTGAAATCTAAACCAATGCACAGAAGATTAATTACATATTATATGGAAGTACAACAGTCACTATGTAAAACTAACTGGAGTGAGGTGTTCAGTGGAAAAACTGCAGATGGAATTGAAATGTTTTGAAAGAGAAATTGTCTGAGTGCAAAAAATCAAAAAAAAAATGTTTAACATCAGGATCTAGGCATACAACGTCATGAGGATATATTTCCATAAGAACAAGATATCTGATTAAGGTGAAAGACAAAAAAAAATTAGAAATGGAAGAGAGGTCGAACTACAACTTTAAAAACCGCAATAAACAAGGCAGACAAACAGATTAAGCATAGTGTGAGACATGATCAAGAAAAATTAAAAAAAAAAAAACATTTATATAAAGATATTGAGCATAACATGAACTCTTTTTATAGATACATATGATGTAGAAGAAGTAAAGACACACAAATTGTTAAACTGTGCAGATTCTAAAATTTATTGTCAGACACAACAGATTATAGATATATTTACAAAATGTTATGCAGAACATTTTGACTTTACAAAAGGGGTGATAAGTTGTCCTAGTGATATCCGGGTAACCCCAGATACTGGAATCAAATTAAGTTATATTGAAGAAGAACTGCACAAACTGGATCCAAACAAAGCACAGGGGAGACAGAATTAGTAACAATGGCCTAAGAACACTTCAGCAAGAACATTATATCTATTATTCACTAGGTCATATAAATATGGGGAGATTCCTCAAGATTGGAGACATGCGCTTATTAAACCTGCCTTTAAAGGAAAGGGGAGTAGGACAAACCCATAATCATATAGACCCTTAAGGCTACTTTCATGTTGTGGAAAATAATGGAGAAGGTAATCTTGGATAAGTTATTGTCAGAACTGGATAGGTTGGGACTTGAAACCATATATCAGCATGCATATGTTGAAAATAGATCTATTACCACTTGTAACGTGATGTTCTATAACAATATAATAACAGCTATGAATGAAAAATTGTGCTGTGATGTAATTCATATAGATTTAACTTCACCATCTGACAGGGTCATACACAAAACACTGATCAAATAGATTAGTACAACTAGATATTGATGTACTCTTGATAAGATGGATAGCTGCATGGCTTACAAATAGGACATGGCAAGTATCATACAGCAATTGGACAGGTGAAATCCTTGGTTACACTCAGGGTGTCCCACAGGGCTCAGTCCGAGGCTTTTACTTGTTTAGATTGTATCTTGCAGACCTAACTTTTCATCTGATATGTTTTCAAAGAATGGTGCTTTCCTCCTTGGCTACTGCTGTTAAAATTCTTGTTAAGATGCTTCTCCTTGTTTCTTCTTTAAAACAACTTTTATTAAAATGATTAAAAGCAAAAAACAAAATAAAAGCTACAACCTAACCATTTGAAAGTTAGCATTGTAACGCAAAAAAGAGAGATGAGCGCTTTCGGTTTATCAACTTTTCATCTGAGGTGTCTATATGCAGATGACCTGAAATTAGGTAAACTGATTACATGTGTTACAGATAAGGCATGTCTGCCAAATAACTTGACTAAATTGGCCATTTGGGCACAGGAGAATAATATGCTGATAAATCCATCAAAAACGAAGTATACAAGATTTGGATACATAAAATGAAAGGTGAATATTTAATACAGCACACAGTGATTGAAACTATAGACTAATTTCAGCACTTGGGTATATGGGTAGATTCAGCTATGACTTTTTCTAATCATAACAACCAATTTGTTAATGATAGTTATAGAACTATAGGTTGTATAAAAATATTTATAAAGTCTAGGAAATCAAAAATGATGAAGTCATTGTTTGTTAGTTACATTAGACACACATTTGAGTATGGAATAACAATATGGGAACCCTATAAGAAAACAAGCATGAGTAAACTGGAAAGAGTACAGCAGAAATATACCAAGAGCATCCCTGAAAGATTAAAATATCTGAACTTGGACAGTGTCTCTTACAGATATCTAAGATGAGATCTTATTCAGGTATATAGGGCATTTAGAGACAATTACCTCTGGGAATGTTTGGGGTTATCAAAAAGTACTAGTAAATCATCAGACAACCTATGTAGAAGATTCTAAAGGAATGAGAAGTGTACTAATTGGGTCTCTGATAGAATAGCTGATGGATGAAACAGACTACCAAATTACATTAAAGCAAGTATTAGTTTAGATATTTTTAAGAACAGCCTGGACACTTATTATGAGAACAAGTGTTTTGTTATTTTGGCAAGCTAGAAGGGCTTTAATGCCTGTGCTTGAAATATTTGTATGTATGTGTGTATGTATGTATGTATGTATGTATGTATGTATTGCAAAGATGATGCCACATCTAGCACTGATGTAAGGATCTTCTGTAGAACACATGATCACAGTTCTGAGGGTAAGGACTAGATTCTCACTGTTCTCAAGCTAGACATGGGGGCACCTTTTATGCTCCCCATCTATCCCCAGTCATGATGTCCCCCAACCCTTTGTGTCATCATCATCATCTGTGTCTGTCTTGTATGTTCTGCATGTCTGCGAATGCTTCCTAACCTAACCTACATATCTGACTCTGTCATTACTATGTAACTTTCCCAACATTCCTCTCTGTCCCCAAAATAAATAAATAAATGGGTAGCTATGCCCCATATGTAGATCTCCACTTCTTGACACAATTCATTTGGTCCAATTGGCCATACAGCATTATTCTGTTATTGTCAATCATTAGAGTTGCAGTAACTCTGTTAATTCATGAAACTGTGTGTACAAATGTAGATATATATGTTGTGAAGAGGTGGATAGCTAAGATGTTCTTCAACAACCCTTCTGCAAATTCCTGTATTAATTCCACTGTGTGCTACCCTACTTATCCCATTTTCACCACTGTCCTATCCAGCTCTTCTTCACACATTTAAGCTGGTCAAAAAATAGATTCACACACAATACACATGGCTAGAAATGGCCCATGGAAACGGCATCACTTTATGTCTTTGCCATTTACGCTGAGTTCAGCATAGTGCAGCTGAGTGATAGTAAACACTGTTTAACATCTTATTGCAAAAGCTGAAGATTTCAGTTTAATCTGTAGTGGTCCTGTAACTTTCAGGCAAATGTACTTAATTCTGCTGTATTATGGGAATACATGTAAAGGCAGACTAAAGGCAGTACTATGATACAGTTAATGGAACAGTTCTTCGGCTGCTACAAGTATTACAGTAGGAGTTTCTAGGTGAAGTGTTAAGATATTTACCCAGTTTGTAGCCTGATAATTTTGCATAGTGTCAATTACAGCTGTTTGCCAATTTATTACTCCATAACAGTTCATATTCCTATCATCTATTTAACTGCAAAAATCTGTATTCCTCTCCATATACAATATTTTCTTGAATAATGCAGCAAGGCCTCATTGTAAAAAAATATTACAGCCCTAACAGGGAGACTTATTAAGTAAAATTTATTTTGGCTACGTATTTATGTTTATCACTCTCCCCTACCCCTTATTTGTACCTATAGTAAACATTTTATTGCACAAAGCATGACAGATTAATGATGATTTAATTATTTAGACTAAAACACTATACAGATGTTCCTACATGTCCCACAAAACCTCCACAAGTTTTCACTGTGCTTCACTAGCATTCTTTTAATGTTATTAAGTAGTAATTCCTTTATGGGTGATGGGCTAATGCTCACATGTGTAGAAAGATTTTTAAATAATTTCAATGGTTCTAATCCAACAAATAAAACTAAGTCTAAATGGAAGTGTACAGCTTACGGAAATAGCTTGTGATTTTATTGCCTTAGTCTGCACTACTTTCTTGTACTTCATGCAGTTGTGCTAAACTAAGTTTAGTCAGTTCAATTTAATTTTGAACAAGATGAAGAGATGGATGTTCAGATTACAGTGGTCAATAGGGTAAGGAAGATGAATACATACACTCACATTTGCTGAAATCTGCTGTCAGATAATAACTATCACAAATATGACTTTCTGCATGATGTACTAAGATAATACTCAGATATAAATGTTTTTCTTGACATGGTGTAAATGTTTAAATACATATAAATGATTAAATATTTTATATTTTGTTTCATTCCTGTAGCTGTAAATGTTGCCTAAACCTTTATTAACATATCACTGTTCTGCTGCCACTTTAATTTGCCTGATACCTACTGTGAGGCCTGTCTTATACAGATCTTTGTGTGGAAATCAGCACAGAGTCACATAGAGTACTGCTAAATACCATTGTAAGTTCAACACTTCAAGATATGATTACGCATGTGCTAACACTTTGCCATCAGCAGTGCAATTCAGCTTAACTGTACTGCAGTCAGACAGTATAACAGAAAACAAGAGAAAAACAAAGAGTTGTAGTTTTTTTTCTATTGCTTTTAGAGTCAACTTCTCTATTAGTAAAAAGATGGTTTATTGCTAAGGAAACTAAGAATATGGAGTTGATTTTCAAAGTTTATCCCCTTTGACAGGAGAAGAGTATTTTGTGCTGTATGAGGTATGAAAGAGGTATTGATTTTGAAAATAAATCAACAAAAGGTAAAAATAATGGGTACTGTTATATGGTGCAAAATGAAATTTGTGTGTAAAGTTAGTAAACCGCTTATGTGTTAGCTGTATTGAAAATGAGAGGCAAAAGAAGTTAATAAGCAAAACCTTCTATGTGTCTCACAGTTGCTCACCCTTTTTAATGACAAGAACTTCTCTCCATTAGCCTTTAAACAAATATATTAGATTCCTTGATATAATCTTAAATGTCATAACCTCTCAGGTCCACTCCAACAAAATCCCAAAACCAAGCTTCAATGCACAGACCACTCCTCTGTTTTGGGCTCCAAACCATTGTGGTCTCTCCTCTCCTATCTTAAAGATAATTTTTTGATTTGCTACTCAGTTCCATTTACAACTAAAAACTAATCTCAAGTAAATACAAGTGCTATCTCTCGGGACATATAACCTAATTATCATTAACCTCACTTTTCCATACTGCTTCTTTTTACTCAGCTTCTCTCTGTCTGTATCTGTATAGCAACAAGAGTATTTGTAATCAAAGTCCTTCTGGGAGTCATGTCACATCATGCTTTGTAAATATTTTATACAACTGTGCTCTTCTCTCTTGTTTAAATACTGGTTGCATTTATTCTGCTTTTCATATTCTGTACTAAGTTGTTTTTGTATTCCTAGGCTGAGACTGAAGTAAGTCCATTGGGATCAGAGCTCTACATGTGATAACAAAATTAAAAAATAAATGCTCATGCTGTTTTCATTTAAGTAAAGTAAAACTTTGCTGAAGTACAGCAGTATGAGGAAAATTGAAAAGAAGTATGGGCTAACTAAATCTGGTGTAGAAAAAGGAGAAGGCTTCCTAATGGAGTGTCTGTGATAAACAGGTGCAAATAAATGTTTTTTTTTAAAACCTGAGTATTGTCATGAAACAGGAACTTGGAAAAAAAAAACAGCACTGGAGCTTCCTGCAAGAAATACACTTGTAACAATAGGTTAGCCAAGAGTAAGACAAAGTAAATGAAATAGTTTCAAATGCTGTATAACTTTCCAAGATGAAGTTTGAGAATTGACTGAGAATGCAGAACTGTTAAGGCAGTCAGAAGATTCTGTCTTAAAGCAGATAAAGCTTGCAACCATGTGAAACAAATTATTTCTGGGCATAAAAATAAAATGACAAGAGAAGTTTACAAGGTTGTTAGCTGACCCTGACCAACAAAAGATATGGCAAAATAGAACTGACAAAGAGATGCCTTATTTATTTGATGGAATCTCTGAACTTTCTGTACATGTGAAAACAGTGAAATATTAAAGTAAGCTTGAAAGTGCTAAGTACAGGGACTTTGCAAATCAGAAAAAGGAGTCTTGGTATTGAAACTTGAAAGACAAAAGAAAAGTCAGTCTCAAACCCAAACTAGCATTGCGGTTTTATAAAATGAAAATCAAAAACTGTGACAGGATCTACAAAAAGTTAATAGTTCCCTAATTAACTTTAAATTGACATATTAGAATGCACAAGCTGAGAATGAATTATTGAAAACGCAACATCAAGACGCTAGAAACAGAGTTGAGAATTGTATACAGACTCTTTTTCACAACAGGAACTAGATCACTCTTGATGACAAAAGAAATCTAAAAACTTAAAACTAAACAGCTGACAATGGTCAGTAAGGAGTTCAAATAGATTATGTGCAAATAAAATACAGAAGATTAATAGTAGTGATTTTAAGAACACTTGATGGCACATCACAAAACTAGAACAAAGAGAGTCCAGTGGCCCAACATCAGTAAAGACATGGTCAGACAGACAACCAATAAGCTGGAAAATATGGAAAATATAATGATAGTATTTAGGCTTAATACAGAAAATTTGAAAAGAAAGACTGAGATGATTAATTAGAAGGGTAGTGAATGGGAGAAATGAATATCAAAACTGCTGTCAGAATATGCCATCCTAAATAAAATATGCATGATAACTGTGCTTCTATCCACACAGAATGAGATCAAGTTTAGCTTGAGTGAGTTTTCTAGGTGCATCTCATAATGCTCAAACAAAGCAGCAAAGCTGGCATATGGAAACACACGAGTAAAAACAAAATGTATTAAACAGAGTGAATCACTTTAGATTCTAACAGTTTGCAGAAACCTCACCTAGGGTTGAGATGGAACGGAAGGAAACTCTAAAACACAACAGAAAAATTAATGCAAAGAAACAGGATTTCACTAAGCTGAAGCTCATCTTAGTACTAGGAGGGCACTGGAGTGCTTTAAAGTGAAAAACTAAACTGATGAGTCAGGGAGGGGGGGTTACTACAGAGAACTGTGCATAGCGTTATGTGATCACAGTGCTATATTTGTTCTTAAAGTTTAATATAACTCCATATGGTACTTAATCTGGAATGATAAAAACCATGTACCAAGGAATTTGTAGTTTGATGACATGGGGTCTGGCTGAACATTGATGCACATTCCCATAGGTTTGAGCTTTGGGGTGCATCATGTGGTATAGTACCACTTCTAATTGCTGTAGGTTGTGTGTGGCAAACGTTTGGTGGCAGTCAGGCAGGATGATCCACACCAGACCTGACTGAAGGAGACTACACCACTCTTTTTATAAATGGGTGAGTCAGAGCGACAGAGAAAGGAAGAGATGTGGGCCTCCTTGGCATCGAGAAGAAGTACTGTGGAAATATAAACACAGGCAAAGTAGGCTGAGGGACTCAAACCTTGTTCCAATAGACCACAGGAAACAGCTCATTAAAAGCTCCATAATCCTGTAAGCCAACTGTGAGGCTCAAACAAAACATATGCTTTAAATTATACAAACATGATATTCTTTTTTTGTTAGGTGAAAATATCCTGCTATGAAACTTTTGAGCTTGCGTCTGAGAGGTAACACCATCTGTAGCTAACAATGTCATGTTTATTTCTCCTTAGTCCTGTTAATTATTCTGTGAAAGTTTTAAAAGGTTCCCAAACAAACTGATATAAGACGATTCTAGCCCAGTCAGTTTGAACCCTTCCTTCCTGGTAGACATACTGAATGAAGGCTATTAGGTATGGCTCAAGATATTCTTCCCTGGATCATTTCAATAATGGTGGAACAATTTTGAATATTAACACTGCTGTGACAATGGATACCATACCTTCAGATGCACTAGCTATGATCCTGGCATTTAGGCAGATGTGATATATGTGTAATCCACTTAATGAGACTTAGAGTACATGCCACAGGACTGTCCCATATTGGCAGCAGCAGAGGAATAGCCAGCATGTAATGAACCCCCATGATAGAGTTTGCCTCAGGCCAATCAATGTCCATAGTAATACATTCAAATAACAGCTCTCAGATGTTTGTGATATGCTTACTGGGGTTTTTGTATGCATGTGAAGGTTTTTATTACATGTGTTGTTCTCAATAATAAGTTTATGTTGTCTGTCATTGTTTATTATTGTTAATAAAGTTTGAGAAAAAAAAACATTCAAATGACACTTGTGTAATTGCCATCGGAATCAAATGGTTTTAAGGCATAGGTGAGGTGCTGTCTTCTTGCACTCAGTACATTGAGTAGAAGATTACTGTCAGTCAATGGTGCCGCGGTATTATAGTTTCATGCTTCTCATTACTTATAAAATGCAGGTTGATGGAAAACTTCTTGCTCTGTTTATCGTGAATTTGAGCTGTATTTTAAAAAAAGCATCCCTGATTTAAGTCTTTTTCCTCATACTGTTGGCATTATCCAGATGTTTTGATAAAAACAAAAGTTGAAAGGTCTGCACAATGTCTCTTGCTCAAAAATACATACTGATGGAAAACTTCTTGCTCTGTTTATTAAATTGGGGTTTCATATATATGGGTTCCCTTCATAATTTTGAAATACTGAAATCCTGAATTTCAGTATTTTGAAATTATAACACCGAAGCCTTGAATTCCTGAAACACCAGAAGCTTAAAATTCAAAATCCCGAAGTATGGAGATTTTGAATTAGCGCTTCTGGTGTTGCGGTGTGGAAATGGTTAGGTGTTATTTCGGGTATGTATGCTTGTATAAGTGTGTTGGTTAGGGGCTTTAGTGTATGTCAGTGTGTGTTGTGACTGTGATGTGTGTGTGCAAGGGACTGTGAAATGTGTGGATGTGAGTTACCTTTGTGTGTCTGATTGTGCGATCTCGGTGTTAGTATATAAAAGAAGGGGGGTGTGGTGGTCTAGGTTTTTCTGTGCGCTTGTGGGGGGAAGTTGTGTGTATGTTTATGTGTGTGCTCTGTGTGAAGTGTAGGCTCGGGATTTTGAGTTTCGCGATTATGGGTTTTTGGGATTTGAAGGTTTGGGCTATTTAATTTCAAAATACTGAAATTTGGGATTTCAGTATTTTGAGATTTCATAGTGAACCCGTATATATATATATATATATATATATATATATATATATATATATATATATATATATATATATATGTGTGTGTGTGTGTGTGTGTGTGTCCATATATGGGTCTACTACTATTCACTGAAAGCACATTTCACTGAAAATCAAATTATTGTGCACTTTTCACTGAAAGCTCAATTCACTGAAAACACATTTCACTGAAAGTTATATATGGCCTTTTCCCCACTGTAGTGTGACCCAGGAGTTAGTATATATATAGTAAGTGGTGAAAATCAGGATGCTACTAGCTAGGCATAGTTATGAGAAGATATAGTTGATTTATACACTTTTATAGTTAGTGTTAGAAAATAATGTGTTTTTGTTTAATGACATGTTTTGCTTACCGAAGGTTGGCATAGCTATGGGGACAGCATGTGCCAATAGCTATGCCAACCTGGTATTGGCACAATGGGAATATGATTGTATCAAGAGGAACAATGGTTTTGTAGAACACGTAGTGTGGTGCAAAAAATTTGTGGACGATGTATTTATTCTATGGAAGGGATCAACTCGTTTAATAAATGAACTTATTGATTATTTAAATTCGACCACAACATTTTTGAGGTTTAAATACACAACTTCTAGAGTTTTTAGATGTCAAATTGACTAGAGAAGCTCTAGGGGAATTGAAGACATCCATTTATAAAACGAAATGCAAGAAAAATACTATCTTACATAAAACAAGTATGCACCTTCATCACATACCCAGGAATGTAGTGAAGGGTCAGGTATTAAGGGTGATGAGGCTGCATAATGATGATGTCATGTTAGAGGATGCCTTGTTAAAACGGAAAAGGGATTTTTTACAAAGAGGCTATATGGAAAGACAGTTGGATAAGTGTATTAATGTACTGAGATCAACTAGACACAGAAGAGGGAAACCCTATTTCTCAGGAGATTTTAGGTATGGTAGGGAGGAGAATGGTGTTAGAGAAGAGGGTAAACCCAGATTGGCATTGACTTACAGTAATAATGTTGACACAGTAGTGAAGAAAAATTGGAATATTTTGCAATCAGATGACAAGATAAGTGCAATTGTGAGACAGACACCAAGTTTTAGCTTTTAAAATAACTTATCCTTAAAAAGACAACTATGTTATAAAAACATGAGGGAAGGCTATAAAATCACCATCACAATGTCAGGGGGACATTCCCCTGTAAGAGTTGCAAGGCCTGTAAGTATATTCATAGTGGAAGTCTATTTATACAGCCTTTAAAAGGTTTCCAGATAGAGACATCTTTATATGCAGTCTGTGCAACAAAACACTTATTTTACATGCTGCATGAAGGGAAGACAAGTAGGACTTGCTGGACATGGGAAACGGGTGCTGACTTTGAAGGAACATGGGTGAAATTCTTGACTAGGCTTGTAAGGGCCTCCATGCCAATAGCCTAGTATCATCCTATGAACCTATGCCACTGAGAGATAGGGTATTAGAACATGTTAATGATATAAGACATAAAAGAATGCAAAGCGCATTAGCAGTACATGTTTATGACACTCGAGCTGGTCATGATTTTAAGTTTTTTGTCTTAGAAGTTTTAGAGTGTAATAAGGGGGGAGGATTTTAAAAATTTCACAGAACAGAGGGAATAAGAGTGGATAGTGAGTCTGAATTCAGATAAGCCTCCTGGCTTAAATGAGTGTGTTACTCTAAAACCTGTGCTTAAAACACATCCACTTTTACACTAATCATTGCATTTATATATGTATATGTATTTTTTATGAGCTATATTATAGATAGATGTTTTGCTATTACTTTAAGGGACGGACAAGTATTACTATGTAATTAATTAATTGATGTTAGGTGTCTATATAATTAATTCAGATGCACTGTGCTAATAGGACTGCAGAAGCAGCCAGTAGACTGTGAAATCGCTCATCTTCTTGTTTTTTATCTTTGTGTGCATGTTATTTATTAAAGTTCTGTGTGTCCTCAGCACTCAGTGGACTTTGAAACTACTTTTGGCAAGAGTACACATACTTATTCACTTGAAGAAGAGTAGCAGCCTTATTTAAACAAAATCAGTACAGCTTAGCAAGAAGTTGTGAAGAAATTGCAGCCATTTTCTCTCTAAATAACTCATCACAGAATTCACTTTAGTACATGACATCTACTAAGTACTGTAAGACAGTTTCACTGTGTTAAAAAAAAATTAATAGAAACCACAGAACAATTTGTACAATAACTTCAGTGCAACAAACCAGCCACATTGCTTCTTTCCCACCCGCCTTAAAGCTGCCATTTCCTGAAAGAAATGACAGAGCCTCCAGAGCAGTGAAGTTGCTGCTCTTCCTGCATTCAAGAGCTTTACTAGTCTGTCAAGATTTCAGTACAAGATGCACAAATTAATAATACAAATCTGCTATCCTCATGTTTATCACACTTACTATCAACAGAAGCAACTCACTTTATCAGAGATTAAGCCACTTACAGAAAAAAAAAACAGATGTCAATTGCTTAATCTATAACTAATTTACAGATTTTAATTAAACTGTTATTATAACTTGGTGGCTGCTATTTTTACCTCATCATACAATATCTCTTTTTCATTACCTGGTATATTACAGCTACAGTTCAGCAGCAGACATTTCTGTATAGAAACTATAACATTCTCTGTATAAGTTTTATTTGTAAAATGTGTTATCTCATTCCTTTTAAGCCTTTATTTAGTAAAACAGTGGACATTTTATTTCCTGATAACATCTTTATTTAAATAAAATTATATCAGAGAGAGAGAGATATAGTGAGAGATTCAAGCAAATGGTAGAAAGGTTACACACGCAATTCAGTCAGTAAAAAATGAAATATACTCAGTCAAGCTGGAGACATCACTGTGCAATACATTAAACAACCTGTAGTAGAGGCCCATGGGATATATGCAAATGACCCATTAAGCCCTATCAGTGTTTCAGCTACATGGCTTTTTCAAATTTGAAAGTAACTTCACTTTTCCTTATTTGCAGATTGCAGGGGTTTTTTTCAAATTTAATTGAATTTACAATTAATAGTATATTTTTTGTAAAATTCATTTACATGGTATTTTCATGTAAATATTGTTATGCCACTAGAAAAAAATGAATGTGAAAGCTGAAGCTGTGTGTGTTTATATGTGCATTTGTGTGCATGGACAGGGATAGGGGCAGAGATTTCAAAAGATGTCTGTTATACAAGGCAATGTATAACTGTATACCCAAGGATCTAAAACAATGGAATCCAGAAATTTTATATAAGTTATTATGATTATTGTTTAAATGCTATATAACAAAGTAACAAAACAGATAGCTCAGAATATGGACTACTTATTTTGATGCAAAACACAACAGCAAGATAAAAAAAAAAATATATATATATATATATATATATATATATATATATATGTGTGTGTGTGTGTGTGTGTGTGTGTGTGTGTGTGCATATAACCTGCAAAATAAATAAAAACTGTGGTATAATATAAATAAGCTGTGTTTGGGTATGGGTTACACTGAGATATACTAATGCCTGTCTTTAAGGTTAGGCACACTTTCTGCTCAAAACAAAACCACGCCATGTATGAGTATGAGTGTAACCCTTGCCCATATAATAGTAAATCATTATATTTTACCACCTGCATACCTGTGGACTGATCTTTTACTTGTCCGCACATTAAGTCATGCAGAAAAGCAGACTATGGTGCTTTAACTGAATTTTCTTTGGAGAAACCTATTAAGGAATTATAGAATTATTTTGTATAGTGAGCGAATTCCTGGAATTGTCATTTAATGAAGATCAGTCCACAAGACTATGTTGAGTAATAGGGCTTGAACACCCTGCAGAAATGTTGGAATTACTGGAAAATATAGTACAACAATGGGAAGGGGGATTTTGCAGACAGGCTATGCAGAATGGGATCTAGCATACAGGTCAGACAGTAGGCTAATTCACAGAATGAGCAGAGCTATAAGTTTTTACAGTTCTTTTTAAATAAATTATTGGTGGATTTACTGGCTGGTTGTTCTTTTTACTTTGCATTGGTGGTTTTATTATTAATTCACAGAAGGACCCAGCCCTTATTGCCCTACCTCCACATACCTACCTATTTGGCAATGAATAGTGTATGTAGATGCAGCACTCACTGGGAGAGACTCACAAATCTCAAAAGATCATTTTAATATATATGTGTTGTGTACACGCAGATCGTGCAGCTCTGTTATGAATAGTATGAAATGTCTCTGGATAATACCACTTATTAAAGCTCACTGCAGTTTCAGGGTGTGGGTAGACCACTTGTGGCTATGGTTGGTAATAATCAGGACTTTGAAGTGTGCCAGTAATGCAGGAATGTTATTTTTGCAATATAACCCATGTCTGATTAAATGACCTGCATTTCCAGAACAGCAATACTGATTTTTTTGTGGATAATTCTGGACCTTTGCTCCCTCAATACATATGTCTGTGACCCAAAAATGCTTACAACATATGCAGTTTGTCTTAGTAATTTAGCTTTTTGAAGGTCAGCTGCCTAGGTTCCTTTGTACTAATGAATATGTAAATGATCGAGTGATGCACCCCTTCTATAATACATGAGGTTCCATATTTAAGTTGGTCATCAAAACTGTACAGACCATACTTTATTTACATTGAGTTTGGTTTTGGTCTAAAGCCAGCTATGATGTTATCTTCAACCACAAGACCACCAGGAAAGTCTGCATGTTATGTACATTGAAATCCCCATCTTTTTTTTTACCTATTTTGTTGACCCAATAAGTCCACTGGATACAACTTTCATTTTTCAGGGCTGACCCAAGTGCACTGTCTTGTTAAGTGACTTGCTCATAGTCACACAGTAGGCAAGTGAGGGTGGATGGAATCAAACCCTGTACCCTGGGAAGAGGAAGTAGCTCATTAACAGCTCAGAGCTTTAATCTTCTTTGCTAACTGCCAGGCAGATGATGGCATTGAGGATATTAATTATACTCAATTTTTAGGTGGCACATAGAATGGAGACAATCATTAGTACAACTAAGAATACTTTCTAGCATAGTTTTCATTAACCTTAAATTAAACAAACCAGTTATATGAAACATTACATTTTAGGAGTACCAAGTGAATGCCATAGACATGTCTAGCAATTACCTGAATCTAATCCAACCATATCGAAACTACAACCAAAGCTCCATTAGATGGGACAAAATAGCATAAAAGCATAAACTTTGCAAGACTTGCAATGTTTAAAACTCTTGTGAAGTCACTCTCTAAGAACACTGCTGTTTTAATCTCCTTTGTACTAGTGCTTACCTCCCAAATCAGGCAGGGCTATACATAAAAATCCTGGAGAAAATTTGTATTTGCCCATCCAATAATCAAGACTAGCCTTAAAGGTAATCAAAGTTGTAATGGTAACATATTCCATATGCTGTGTTGACTTTGGAAGTTATCTTTCAATGAGTCTTGTTTAATTGCTGGCATAGATTCAGGTCCCTACTGTGAGTGTTTGTAATTCCACTTGTTTGGCAACAAATAGGAGGCCAAACAAGACTGTGTCTTTCATGGCTTGAAAAGCAGGGCAAAGATTACCTCAGAGCAGCATGTAGTATAAGATAGCTGTGCTAATCTACTGGGAAAGATTTAAGTCCTTTGATTTTCTTACTAAGATCTCTTTGGGGCCTTTCTAGTTGAGCAATATGCTTTTTTTATACATAATAAAGGGGCCATTGTATTCGGTAATGGGTCTGATAAGGGAACAGTACAATGGCGGATGGCTTTGTGGATCTTGAAAACATTCCCTTGGAAATAAACTGGGCCAGATAGAATAACTTTTTTTTTCACATAATTTTTATTGATTTTTCATAAATACAAATGCAACAAAAATGTTAAACAATATAAACAAATCTAACTATATACAATGTTCATAATAGAAGTAACTTTGTCAATACATTCACATTTTATCTAACAATTTTTTTAAGTTTTAACCATGCTAGTTTTTTATGTGTCATTTTTGTAGTTCTTAAAGTTATAGTCATTAATTCTTTATTGCAAACTATTTTGGCCAGTAATATAAATTCCACAAAAGGTGTAATTTTCTTACTTTTCCAGTTTGAGGTAATGTTTTTTCTTGCTGTTGCAACGAGAGACCAGAGGAGGTGCACTTGTGTATTTGGAACATACACTGGAATCGGAGCATTAAATAAAAACAATGAGTCAGTGACTTCACATTTATCAGACCACAACGCTTTAGTAAAGGATTTGAATTCCGTCCAAAAGGGAATTACAATGTTACATTTTATAAACATATGTACCCAGTATGCATATACAGCTTCTTCACACCTCCATCATAATGATGTCTCATTACCTGATATTAATGCTATTTTTGGGGTGTGAAAAAAAACTACTGAGAATAAATTTCCATGTGTAAATTTTCCAAAAGGAAGATGATGTAGTATTACTAACTGATTTAAGTATTACTGATTTCTCTTTTTCTGAAAATCTAGATTTTTTATTTTTTTTCTGCATAGTTCCATAAGTACTCACCTGGAGCTGGTAAATCCATTTGTAATGTCCTATATAACCGTGACACTGATAGTCCATCATTTGTGCACAGTGTGTTGATTTCACAAAAAAAGGGTTAAAATTTTGGGTCTAGGTGTGGATTTCACTATTCAATTTATTTTAAACTCGGTAACTATATGCTCTCTAAAAGTGTGTATCTTTCGCCAGTTGTTGTGATTTATGTTATATCTTGCTATGAGAGAGGTTGCCTCCTGTATAAAATTGTGATCAAGAATCTGATACAAAAAAACTAACCCATTTCCTTTCATTTCTTCTATTTTTTTCATGTTATAATAGTCCAAGCATTTATTTGTTAATGCTACGGGAAACATAATAAATAAAAGATTTCTCAACTTATAATCGTTGAACATTAGCTGTTTGAAATTGTTTGCTATGTAATTAACAAATGGAATTTTTTTTTACTTGTATTAAAGCAAGGTAAACTTTTTCTACTCCAGAAAACATATCATTTATTGTTTCCTCACAATTGTCTAGTAATATTGCTTTGTGTAGATTTTTCCAGTTAGAAGTATATTTGCTATTTAGCCACTGACTTATAATGTTAAAGATAATTGATTCAATATAGTTCTAGATGTGGAAATGAGATTCCACCCTCTTCCCAACTTCTGTAATGTCATGAATGACTAACCTTGTTTTTTTTTGGAAACCATAACAATGTTATTAATAGAGAGTTAAGTTGTTTCATTAGCTTTTTGGAAGGGGATGCCAAGATGGCTTGAAAGACATACATAATTGTGGGTAGTATGATCATTAGAAGACCTTTTTGACTATGGAGGAAACATGATTATTAAATGAGAGAGAATTGTCCATGTAAGTAAACAGGTCCATTATGACCATGCCTATCTGAAGAGGAGTGCCTAATGCTACTACACTGCACATTTTTTGCATTCAGCTTGAGAACATTTTTAGTACTCCGGGTATGTGCATATTGCATGTCTTACAAGAGCTGTTTAGTATCTCTGGATAGGCAGAACAAATTCTATTGAAATTCCCTGACCAGGAATGAAACCCAGCCATGGTGGTGAGAAATTCTGACCTCTAGACCACCAAGGACTATGGAAATTAGCAATGATGGCTTGATTTACAACAAGTATTAAGAATCAAATCCACATAAATCAGCATTTGCGTTCTGAAAGGCAGTGCCTTAATGACTTGAGATGCTTTTACAATGCAGGAGTTGCAGCATCCCCTCTCTATTACAAATACAGGATATCATACATTTTCACCATGGCAAATTAGTTTATTAAGCACATCTACAGTACTGTTTTAACCTTCCTATTTTACAAAGTGTTAGATAAAGGATTCAGACTGGTGACTGATTTCTCTTAATGAACTGCATAGAGTATGCTGATAATGCTCTGAAATCAAGAGGAGAAATATCATTCTTATGGGGAGACCCATACTTTAACAGAGGGGATTATGAGCAGGTCTCCATTTTCTAATCCTTTTATACTTTGAATGTCATATTACTCAACTTTTTTGTCTTTTAACACCTTTATTGAATTATCACTTCAGACACAGGCAAACTTACATTTAAATAAAAGAAAACAAACCATATTAATGTATTCCCAGTTACAGACATTACATTATATATTTTCTTTTGTATAATTATCATCAATCCAACATTACACAAATTGCTCAATTTCTGCCTTTCCTGAACCCTCACTTCTCCCCCAAAGCACTATTCTGCATGTATTTTTGCCACAGTTTCCATTTTTTCTATGTAATTTGTTCATATTGTTTTCCAAAGATCCCACTTCCACTTCTTTTATCTCTGTTACAATGGTCACTACTTCAAACGCAGTTGGTTTACACTTTGATTTCTATTTTCTAGTTACTGATTTTTTGGCAGCCACCAGAATTAAACTTAGTAAGGACTTACTATGTCTAGACAATTCAGATCCTGTATTTCAGCTTAAAAAATAATCTCCTTAGACCCATTTGCTCACCCAACATCTCTGACAGAGTACTCTGTATGGACATTTTAAAGTCTGCCAACTCATTACACTGCCAAAACATGTGTTTGCAGTTATCTCTTTCTTTCCCATCACACCTCCAACATTTGCCATCTACCTGAGAAAAAAACGTCTCTGGAGACTGGTTGGAGTATAAAATATCCATGCAAACACTTCCAAGAAAAATCCTAAATCTTCTAGACTTTGTTGAATATTTGGGAGCCTCACAAATATCCTCACATTGTTTGCTTGTGAAATTGCTTATCCAATCTCTCTTCCCAATATTTTCTAGCCTCTTCTGATTGATTCTTATACTTACTGTGCAGTATTGTATTTGCCCTAGTAATTATTCATTTTTAACAACAGCTTCTGTTCTAGATTCAACTAAAAATTCTACCAGAGCAGGTCTTTCACTTTTTATCTCTTTGCCTTTCTCTTTGCCTGTACTCTGATATCAATCTCTGATACAGAAGGCAGTGTCTTACCTGATGTCCAAATGTCTTCTTGGCCTCTTCCCATTACATTACCTTTCCCTCTCTAGCTATTTGCTCCCGATACGTTGGTTTCTTTGCCAGTTTTCTCTAGTAAATTCTACTCCCCTCTTGCCTATTCACTGTACCCCTAATTACAGTCATCCCTGTTGGCATAATCTCCTTTCTCAATTCTTGTGGTGGCTTAGTTCTTAGAATGCTTTCCACTACTTTATGAGTGAAATAGCATGTATGAATGTTGTTATTTTCCTTAAGGATCTGCATCCAAAGTCCCACCCTCTCCTTATTTCTTGAATTTTCCCCTTGCTTCTTCATCATCATAATCATCATTATCATCCATTTCCCTTTTGAATTGTAACTTTCTGCTGGTGTTATGTATATGAGCTTTAACTGTGTAACTCTAAAATATCCCTTCAAATCAGGTAATCCTAAATCACCTTGTCCTATTGGAATGATCAACATATCCCACTTGACCATTGCCCTGTACCCCTCCCAGATAAAATCTCTCAACTCTTTATTAATTACTGTGCACAACATCTCCTCTGTTCTGTTTGATAAAAATATACCTGACTTGTATATAAAACTAAAGGCACTAAAACATCTTCCTTGATTGTATCTTGCTATCTACATCCATAAACAAGAGCTTCTAGTTTATCAGTTTTTGTATCATATTTTGTTTAGTCTCCTTAGCTACTATAACAGAACCCTAATGCTTCATTTTATCATGTAATCATAAATATGGGTATTGCTGAACCAATTCATGTGTGGGTACATAGTTTACAGCTACAACCTTTGTTTTGTCTTAATTAATTTTACATTCCAAAAGACTTGAAACTGCCTCAAAGTGTTCCACAACACTGAGATGTCTTTTTTCTGGTTTATCAGTTACAAAATTATATCATCTGCAAATAAAGCCAAATATTCTTAATTACCATAGCATTTATACCTTGAATTTCTGAGTCAATTATTTTCTTTGCCAATGGCTCTAAATGTATAGCAAATAACAAAGGGGAAAGAGGGCACCCCTGCCTGTTCTTCTGTTCAAGCACAACTTATCAGAGAGAACCCATCATACTTTAATTTCTGCCTCTAATCCCTCATATATCATCCTAATTAACCTTATTATTGTATCAGGGAATGCAAATGCGTCCTTGCCCTACTCTTAAAATCCCACCTTAGTCTGTTGAATGCTCTCTAAGCAGTATTTTCTGACATTCTGTTTCCCTCTTGATCATTTTTGATCTATTAATATTGTCAAATATTTGCCTCACCTCCACAAAACCACTTTGATCCATATCTCTCACTTTTGGCAATACCTTTACCATGCTTTTAGCTATTATAGACATAAATACTTTACAATCATGGTTTGAAATTGAAACAGGCCTATATGATGGGTATTTACCATCTTCAGATATTACAGCCACCACAGCTTTCTTCCAGGATGTTGGTACTTTCCCTCCTTTTAAAATATTGTTGAACAAAACCTTCCAGATCTTTTATCAATTTCTTCCCTCCTAGCTTCCAAACTTTCACAGGAATACCATCTTTTCCTGGAGAATTTCCTGTAGATTTGTTATACATCAACATTTTTATCTCATCTCCTTGTATCTTAACTGTTAATTTTTGAGCCTCACCTACCTCTAACGTTGACATACTTAAGACTTCCATAAATACTTCCATTTGTGCTCTTTCTTTTTTTCTAAATGTTTTATTAAGATTATAAATTAATAACTTAAGATTTCATAAATAAGAATTACATATGCAGATAAAGGGCTGCAAACAATACCAAACAACAAACAAAAAACTAACAAAAACAACTATTTACCAGGTATCTACAGTTTAAATGTAAAAACAAAACACATATTTAACAACTATATATATATATATATATATATATATATATATATATATATATATATATTTTTTTTTTAATTTCCTTTTGTTCAGTAGTCTCTTGAGTTTCATCCACAAATTTAATGAAGAATTTTGTCTAGTTGTTCTTTCTTTGATTGTTAAAATTTTCAGATGACAAGTTTCAATTGCAATGTTATAAAATTATTTAATTGTTGGACCAGTATTTCTTTTCCATTTTCTTGTTATCACTTTTCTTGTGATTGTTAGAAGGGACCAAAGAAGGGAATAATTAAGTTTCTTAACACATAAAGGTATTGGTGTAGTAAACAAAATTAATGATTTAAGTAAAAATTGTAATTAAAAAGAGCCTGTAAAAAAATAATTAACATTATTCCAGAAAGGTTTGATTATATTACATTCACATATCATATGCTGCCAATTAGCCATAACATCCTGACCACATCTCTAACAGTCAACTTTTTCCCCAGATATCAGCTCTGTTTTATGTGGTGTAATAAAGGCTTTATGCATAAATTTCCATGAGAATAACTTCCATCTTAGTGAACTCGTGGTTTGAAAAGAGGATGTAAGTATTTTTTTTCTCAGTTTGACTTGGGTAATAGTTATTTATAGTTATAAAATAATCCCAATATTTAACTTTATCTGTATCTGGTATACCTATTCCTATTAACATATTAAAATCTTTTATATGCTGCTTAGGAATGGGGAGGGCTACAGACTGAATTATTTACAGTATTTTAGGCAATATTACCATTTTAATGATTAAAAATCTTTCCTCTAATGTAAAGAAAAATATTCCAATTATTGATATGTTTTTAATGTTTTCGAAAGTTTTACTATAAATTACATTAATTATATCTTTAATGTTTTAGTTAAAGTTATTACTAAGTATTTTATTTTGTCATTGATAACTAAATATTTAGAATATTGTTGTGGTATGTTAATAAGATTAGAATTGATATAAGATTTTCATTTTATCTTCATTAAATGTAAGACCTGCTTTAGACTGAAATTTTTAATAGCCTTTAAAAGGGAATTAATGGTGTTATTGTTATCTGTTAATGTTAACAGAATATCATCTGCAGATAAAAGTATTTTTGAGTTTAGGTTATGTCCCAGTTGTACTCCTTTAATTTCTGGATTTACTCTTATGTAATTTGCAGAAGGTTCCATAACTAAGGTGAATAGTAACAGGGAGAGTGGACAGCCTTGTTTCATGACCCTAGTAATTTATATTGATTGTGAGATATAAGAACCTATTTTTATGTAAGCCAAAGATTTCTCATACAGGTTTTCTATAAGTTGTTGGAAGCCTATTGAAAATTTACATTCCTGCAACACATATGTTGTCCCAATTGACAGTATCAGACCATTAATGTCTAAGCTTACTAACATCAAGTGGTCTTTTTTATTGTTAGTATAATCAATTATGGTTAAGATTATTTTGATATTATCAAAAGTATTTCTATTTTTAATAAAACCAGTTTGATCTTTATCAAATAAATATGGTAAGAACTGTTGAAGTATATTTGCTATGATGGGCATGAATAATTTATAATCAACATTTAACAATGATATAGGTCTATAAGATATACATTCTGCTGGACCTTTCTCAGATTTTCGAATTGGGGAAACAAGTGTATACTTCCACAAAGGGGAACCATTGTTAAATCTTTAGCTGATTGAAAAGTATATAATAACATATTTAATGCATTTTAGGCATCAATTTATATAGTTCTAATATTATCCCATCATTGTCTGGGGCTTTATTAGATTCTAATTTATGTATTTGATTTGTAAGTACAGACATAGATATGGATTTATTGATTGTTTCCAGATGCTGCTCTGTCAGTCTGTTTTTAGTGTATTTATTAATAAATCTTTTTATTACTTCTTGTGAGTCCATTGTTGGGTTAATTTGATTAATTTTATATAATGTGTTCTGAACTCATTAAGTATATCTTCTATTATAGTATCTTTTTATTTTTGTTCTCACTATATATTTCCTTAATATGATTTGATTTTTAATATAATTTTAGTTCTAGAAGCTATTCTATGTAAGTTTTTTGGGTTTATTGAATAGTTAGTTAATTTAATCTGTTCCATGTTTATTTTGATTTTATGATTCAAAAATCTATGGATATTTATTTTGTAATTCATTTATTCTTTTCAATGAAATGTTGATATTATTTTTATGCTCTAGTTTTAATTTATCAATTTTAGCTTGTGTTCTTTTAAGTCTTTATATCATTGTCTCCTTTTTAGAGCATACCAATTTATGATTCTCCCATAGAGATAGGATTTGCGAGCATCTCAAATATAAGCTTCTGATATGTCCTTTGTGTTATTGAATTCTAAGTATATTTGTATCTCTTTATCAAAAACTCTTTAAAATCCTTCATATTTGTGCTATATGTCAGAATTCTTTTAAAAATTAGTAAAATTATTATATGGCAGAAAAAAAGTAAAATGTTATGGTGTTATGATTTGAAATTGGGCATGAAGTTATTTTAACTTTATCTAGATATGTAACTAAATCATTTGAGATAAAACCTCTATCAATTAGTGATTGTGTACCATGTATATCTGAGAAATGAGTACAGTGAAGAGAATCTTTAAAAATTATTTAGAGCATTTTTAATATTTAGTATATTGATAAAGTTTATTAATGCTTTAGCAGTAGCAGATATTTTGCATTTTCCCTTTGTATTAGTATCCCCTTTTTGTAGTGAACAATTAAAGTCCCCAGCTATAATTAAAGAACCTTTGGAGTATTGAAGTATCTGATCTAATTGGATTTTAGTTGTTTTTGCACCCAAAGCAGGGATCCAATATACATTTGCTAAGGAATATTTCTTATTAATTAAAATATTAACTAAATGAAACATACCTTTGTCATCATTATAAGAATTTAAAATATGAAGTATAGGTAATGCATTTTTCCACTGAATAGGTACACCTCTTATTTTTTGATTAAATTGAGAGCTAGCTATTACTGTATTTTTATTATTAAACCTATCAGAATCCTTTATTAAAAGATGTGTTTCTTTAACAAATACAACCTGAGGTGAGAATAGGTTAAGGTACTAGCTCTTTTGCAACCATTATTCAGTCCGTTTATATTAACTGATAAACATTTTAAATGTATCATCTCTTAAAGTCTAACTGCTGATTTATGTAAAATTTTCTGAAATGCATAATAAGTAATCCTACAAAGACCACTAAAGATACTCAAGTACGTTATTAATAAAAAGGAGAGTTTTTTTAGAATTAATGATAGATAAAAGAGATTTCTAACCATCCAATTCCTCATGGAGTAAATAACTCCAGACTTAGACAGTAAGTCCATCTAAGTCATGCTAGCTATCTAAGAAGCAGAATAGGTTCATCCCTACCATTAAATATCTATGTTTTGTATAAAAATATTACAGAGAATAATGTTTAAAAATATTCTGATTATGACTCGTTAACTCTCCTGTAGATGTTTACCTTTAGAATTGAACAAAGTTGTATAAAAAAGGTATTAAATAAATCTACAGCAAATGTCTATATGAAACTGATTATTAATGTTATATTGTTGTCCCTGAAAATTATATTTAATAATAAAATGCAGCAATATATATCAGTTGTATAAATCTAACTCTGAAAGGCTTTAAAATGTCAGAAACTAGTAAAACAAGTAAAACTTCTTAACTTTTATATATCATATATAAAATCAAAACTACATAAAAAGTGTTCAATTATATATATTGTTACATAACTTGAAGATGTTTTCTTGCTGTTATATTGGCTTTAGGATAATTTAGGTTCTATAAATGAATCATTTCACACAAAAAGTTTGGTTCTTTCAACTATTTGTTGTACTATTTGTCTGTGTAAGATCTGTTTCATCATTATATATATCTACTGCATTTCTGTTTGACTAGATTAATACTGTATTTCATATCATTAGACAGTTTATATTTCATCTAATATTTATGTATTTGTATACTCTTCCTTACTTCTATTAATAAGTAATTAAACTAAGGTTACATATTCATTTAATCAAATTAAATTTCCCATGTTCATATTTTGTAATCCATTTCAAATATATGCTAAAAGGTCAATATATGTCTTGAGAAAAGATCTTATGAAAAAAAATACAATACCATACATTGTCTCACTTGTGTTGTTGCTGTACCTTTTAATTTAAGTTATGTCCTTGACTAAACTGTTAAGGAAAGTTGCAGACCCAATATTGTAACATATTTTATTATCTGAGACAGCATTTCACCTTACACACTAGAGTAAACTACAAACATATTGTTGTAGCTTCCCTGGTCTGTTACTACTAAGATCTAAAAGGGTTGTCACAAACTCTGGAGCTTTTCTCTCCAGGCCTCCACTGAAAATGGACATTTATCCAGTCAGATTCTCCCTGTCAACAAATGCAAAATAAATAAATAAATAAAATTGTCTTTATAATATCCATTTCATATAAAACTGCGCCTTGAAGTAGTAAATAAAATACTACATTGTTCAGAAGTTGTATAGATTCGTCTGTAACAATATCACTTTTCACCTGTACCTGAAAATAACAGCAGCACTGTATATGAAGTTAGAAGTGATATACTAAACATTTTACACTCATGAGTTTCTTTCAGATAAATGTTGGTACCTGAGTCAGAACAGTATATTAAATATAATGCAGTGTAGAGATATGGATAATGAACTTCACAGCAAATTTTTAGTCTGAGTAAGATAGCATATAATACATTTTCAAAATAAGACTAGTTTCAACCAGCCTTGATGTCATATTCATTTGTACTTCATTTTAACTAGGTCACATATTGGTCTTACATATCTCACATTGTTGCTCAGTATAAACAGAGCATCCAGAAGGCACATTTGTATGCTTGATTTCCTTAGTATTATGGTCTCCAGATTTTGCTAGTTTCAGAGTAAAGGAGATTCATTTTAAATTGTATTTAATTTAAGTGAATGGAACCCCTTAAAACACTTCCATATAAGCAAGGCTTGCAAGTTACATGGAAGTAGTAATCATTTGAACTGAGAAGTTTTCTGGGCACCTAGAAGCTATTATAAGCCATCTACAAACTACACTGCTGATGTATTGCTGTGTGCCTTATTGTCTAATCACACTGGGTATGTATAAAAACATCTTTATGCATGTATAATTTATGTAAGTAGTATGCTTATGTTTGCGCTGGTAAATAAATAAGTCTGATATGTTGCTGAATCACTGTATTTACTCTCCCTGATTTAGTTCACATCAAACTAAAAACAATATTATTCAGTAGCACAAATCAAATCTTTATTACCTTACATTCCTGAATGTTGCATGACAGAGTTTGTCTGAACCATATACTATGTTAAATCAGTCTGTAACTATGTGAAGAACTTCAAGTGAATAGAAAACGTCTGGGGAAGTGAAGCAGTTTTTATGTGCATTTCATTACATTCCATGTTGAAGGTTCACATTTTGTATACATGAAAAGTAAAAAAAAAGGAAAATCTGTTCTCCAATAGTTCAGTTGCATTTTTAAATGTTATTAGTGTAGAATTATCTTTTTTCCCCTTTTTCTTCCTCTTCCTTCCCGTATTCCTTTTTTTTTTTTTTTCATTTCTCTCCACATTTACATTGTGCTACAAATGATACATAATAATATTAAATCCGGGGCTAAAAAGCAAGGTCATGCTGATAGTGAGTCTGCTGTTTGCAGAAAGTAGTGGTGAGCAATGATGCTTTCTAGTGAAAAATATTTTATTCTGTTAGTTTTGTAGTCAACAGTAAAATTTGCAATCAGTAAAATATTATAATTTCAAAGAAACATAGCTTTATATACAACATGTAGCCGTTTATTAATGCTGCTAGCTTTTCATAACAGTGAGTACTATCAGGCTCGCAATATTCGTTCTCCTTAGTCCAGTAACTCAAACCTCATGCAGTTTATGTATTGATTTTACTTTAAGGCTCTATACATCATATTAACAGCATAGACAAGGAAAATGTGATCATTTTTATTACATTTATAATAAAAGACTTTGTATCCTAGTTATACCTGACAATTAAATACATGGGTTGGTCCTTTGATGTTTTAAATATGTTTTATGATACAACATAGTATAGCATATATAGAGTTCCTGTGATTATTAATACATGTTTATCTGATAAACATTTATTTATTTATTTATATCCTGTCCTATCACACCAAGCTCTTTGCTATGACAAAATTGAACAGTATTTCTATGGTGCACAACGGAGGAACCTTGTTTGCAGTCAAAAACGCCACCGAGTCACAAAGCTTCTTAACGCTTTTATTTAGAACAAACCAAAAGAGCGTTTTCGCCACAGACCACTGTGGCTTCTTCAGAGAAACAATTTAAACCAAAAACACTCCATTTAAAAATACTGAATCAGGAAATGACACATTCCTGTTTCCTGTTACCGACAGGTTGTGTTTAAAAACACATGCAAAATGTTTAATATAAAAAACATCTAAAATTTAAAATCATTTTAAAATAACAAAAAAACGGCAAAAAATAAATTCACTTATATGGATAAAATCTCAACCACTTAATTATAATATGGATGACAGTGAAAAGTTGTCATTACTATTTACAACATACTACCATATAAAATATATAAATAAATCTGTAAAATGTGTATTCAGTTAATCATGGGAAACATAGAAAGAGTATGCAATGTGTAAAATATATGTGCAGCCCATGTATGCTCAATACAGGCTTAATTTAAATCGTTTTGTTTATATAATGGCCATGCAGGACTAGGAAAGAACCACGCACTGCCCTGCGAAAATCGTGCATCCTAAATGGTTCTGCGTAAGGATCAGTTGTGTCTTCCTAAAGGGTCAACTGTAACTTGTGTGGAAAACCTAACTATAAGGTTGAGCCAAACCCTGAATAGCCGAAAATCTAGTCAGCTAACTAAACCCAGTATATGAGTTCAAGGTGTTACAAGACACATCAAACTGCCATATCATCAAGTCAATACTAACTAATGCCCAGGTCCAGCCTACAGTCATGACTGGCTGTATGATAGACTAGCAGGTTTTACCTAAAATAACTTTTTAATTTAAGTACTGGGGCAATATTACAGTTAGTGTTCAGACCAGGATAACAAAAGGCATCCAAGCGCAACTGCCAGTCTAACTCACAGTTTTCCAATATTAAAGATACAGGGCCCCCCCTGATTTTTAAGGGTACATGGTCTATAGCCATGAAGCTAAAGCTATGTCCTGGGTACAGTGCAATATGTTTGGCCAGTGCGTTATCATCTTTACATGTCCTAATTGCATACAGGTGCTCATACATCCTGTCTCGGAGTCGCCTATCAGTTTTCCCGATGTAGAACACCGAGCAGCAGTTGCACATGGCGATATATATGACCGATTTGCTCTCACAGTTGAGGGCATACCTGATAACATACTTCCTGTCCCTGACATGGAATGACTCCCCTGTTCGAACATTATTACAAAAGTTACAGAATCCACATCTGGACATTCCTTTCCTTTTGTAAAAACTGTGTTGTTGTGCATCCCTTTGTAGTAGTTCTTTCAAGTTTTTAGATCGTTTAAAAGTGAATCTAGGTTCACCTCCTAGTTTTCCTGCTAGTAATGAATTTGAAGATATCAACCTCCAGTTTTTACGGACAATGTCCAAAATTGCTTTTGAGTTAGTACTAAAAATGGTAACAAAACTCAAAGATAAATCTGTATCTGACCCCCTGTGATCTTCGTTGTTACTCATGATATCACTTGTAGGTACATCATCTGTAAAGCTACTAACTACACTAGAAGGAACCTTCTGCTTAGTCAATAAAGGGGTGTAAAAACCTCTAGATCTTTTAAGTGTGACTTCCTCAATAAGTTCACCAACCATTTTCTCAGGGTAACCCCGGTTGGTGAACATTTCCCTCAATAAGGAGCATTCCTTAACGAAATCCACTAAAGTACTACACATTCTTCCTGCCCTCACCAGCTGTCCCTTCACTATAGATCTTTTCTGTTTGTAAGGGTGGAAGCTGGTGAAGTGCAGGAAAGAGTTGCAGTATGTGGCTTTCCTGAAGACAGTGGACTTAAAGGACTGCTGACAAATGTCCTTTGTAAGTTTGACATCTAAGTAGTCCATCTCGATAGTAGAAAATTTAAAAGTAAACTTCAGGAACTCAGTGGAGTTACTGATATTATCCACCAAGATTTTCGCTTCTGTTTCTGACCCCCTGAGCAGAAGGAACATATCGTCGAGAAAACGGGTGTAAAAGGTGACAGGGGCCATGATACCAGGAAGGTTGGGCAGGATGTTGGCTTCCCAGTACCCCATTACGTAGTTTGCCACACCTGCTCCACATGGGGAGCCCATCGCTACCCCACGTTTCTGTAAAAAGAAGTCACCGTCAAACAAGAAATAGTTACTAGTTAAAACTATTTCAAGTAATTCCATAACCAGTTCAACCTCTAACCTAGACGCCCCAAACTTCTGTAACATTGACCCTGTCCATTCAACCGCTTCTAAATGCGGTATACACGTGTAGAGGTCAATGACGTCTATAGTTAACAAGTTGTCATCTTCATTAAATGACAGTTTGTTTATGTTATCCAAAAATGTCCATGAGTCCTTACACACACTTGGAATGTGCTTGATATATTTATCCAAGATGTGTGTGATTAATTTGGAACATGGGTAAGTGATAGAGGATCTGCTGTCAATTAAAGCCCTCATAGGGGGGTCAGTAACACTTTTTTGAATTTTAGGCATCCCGAACATAACGAGGATCTCGGAAGACATGATGTCAATATAATTATATGTCTTGATGTCAATTTTCCCCGTTAAGAAGGTCCTAAAATATCCCTGATCCTCTGTGTGGTACCATTGACTTCATTTCTTGAAGCTTTTGTGTAGGCGTCACTATCCAGGAGGGAAGCCATTTTCTCATTGTAGGTGGCATTATGAAAGATCACCAACCCTCCTCCCTTGTCGGTTTTAACACGTATAGGTAACTGACTAAATTCATCCAATAATAACCGTTGTTCTTTGGTAATATTGGAAGTTGTGGTCTTATTCTGATCGTTATATTTGTTACCTAAGAATCTGAAGTCAAATTCACACATGTTCTCAAACAATTCCAAAGTGGAATGCAATGGAGGGTTGAAAACACTGGACAATTTCAATGACCCTACATTAGGAGTAGTATTTACTTCACCTCGGTTTACAGACTCAGTTTCATGGTTGAACAGTAACTTAAGATTCATTTTTCTTACAAAACACTTCAGTTCTATGATTTCTTTCGCAACATTCCCATAGGAGGTTGGAACAAAAGTGTTTCCAAAAGCTAACAGTTCTATCAATTGTTGGTCCAAGATGATATCAGAGAAATTATAAATGGTGAAGTCACCATTCATATTGGTAAGAATAACAGGGACCCCAGTTCGAGAAGGTGAGCTTAAGACATCAGCATCGACTATACAAGAACTATCTGACACCAAAGAGTTTAATGTGGCGTCAATCAGGGACGAATTTATTTCTTCGTCCTGTTCCTGTAAGTCTTCTTGCTGCGTTGCCCTAAAAAATTGTTGTTGCTATTCCCTGCATTATATGTGGTGTGACCCCTGTTGTCATTAAAACCTTTATCACTTCTCTCGTGACTCCCTTTGTCTTTGGCAAAGCCCTTAATTCTGTTGCTCCTTCTAGGTGTTGGAGTGACATAGTCATTAACAGTGTCTTCTTCATCAAGGTCCTCTACCCTATTTTCATCCTCCCCTAATGGTTGAAAAGGGTGTTCATTATTACTACTTATACAAACATGTCTAGTCCCTTTAAGATTAGGGTAAGCGGAATTCTTACCATAAGCATCTCTGTCCCTACTCAATTTTTTACTCTTGTTTCCCTTTAATTTAAGTAACAAAGTGTCTATACTGGACAAAATACGTCCATAATCAAACTGGTATCTGCTAAAATCTAGGTGTTGCTTAATCTCGTTATCTAAGTCATTAATTTCTTTCAATACAACATCAACATGTACTCCATAATGCTTAATAATTACATTCATTAACTCGGCACCATGTTTTTGAAATAGTGCCTCCAAATCGACCAAAAATCATGGTCTGAAATTAAACCAGAAGGCATAAAGTTATTCCATGAGCCTTTTGGTACAATATTTTCGTTGATGCATTGTTTGAAGTATGCTGCCTCAAGCTGCAGTTTTTTTAGTTTTAATAATTTAGAATCAAAAATTTTAAGCTTTTCTGATAGGCATATGCTATCATTATTTGCAACAGTACCTGTGTTCGTTCCTTGCTCGGTGAACGACAAGTTAGTAGTGTCCAATAACCAGCCACCAAGGTCTGGGATTCTGTTGTTAGACCCAGTAGGCCGGTTATCATTACTGATACCATCGGCTACTCCATTCCGGGCAGTTAGTTGGACGGTGGTGCATTCACTAGATGCTGCTACAGTGTACGAGCCAGTCCGCCTTGTTGCTTCCAGGCCACTCGGACTTAGACCGGAAAGCTGGAATCCACCTCCCTGACTCACTCTTGTGCCAGCAGCATCGGCAGTCAACATCGTCTGAGGGGCAGGTTGCGCTGCTGGGATCCAATCTTCATTTGGTCCCTGACTCTGCTCCACTGTCGAAACGTTCCCAATCGGGCCATTTCTCAATGCTTGGAAGGAAGCTTGCATCGTATCCATCCTAGAATTCATGTCATCCAATCTAGCTGATAGACCTGCTATCAGCGAGGTTAAGTCTATATCCATAGCAGCACTACCAGTGGCCATTCACTCAACTGCTAACGACTGCTACGACTGCCGGTAAGCAAGAATGAAACTCAGAAGGCTGCAAGGCTGCAAAACAACAGGAATCCTCCAACGACAGACCACAAAAACTAATTGCAAACCAGTCAAACCAAAAATGCACAACGGAGGAACCTTGTTTGCAGTCAAAAACGCCACCGAGTCACAAAGCTTCTTAACGCTTTTATTTAGAACAAACCAAAAGAGCGTTTTCGCCACAGACCACTGTGGCTTCTTCAGAGAAACAATTTAAACCAAAAACACTCCATTTAAAAATACTGAATCAGGAAATGACACATTCCTGTTTCCTGTTACCGACAGGTTGTGTTTAAAAACACATGCAAAATGTTTAATATAAAAAAAAAAATCTAAAATTTAAAATCATTTTAAAATAACAAAAAAACGGCAAAAAATAAATTCACTTATATGGATAAAATCTCAACCACTTAATTATAATATGGATGACAGTGAAAAGTTGTCATTACTATTTACAACATACTACCATATAAAATATATAAATAAATCTGTAAAATGTGTATTCAGTTAATCATGGGAAACATAGAAAGAGTATGCAATGTGTAAAATATATGTGCAGCCCATGTATGCTCAATACAGGCTTAATTTAAATCGTTTTGTTTATATAATGGCCATGCAGGACTAGGAAAGAACTACGCACTGCCCTGCGAAAATGCGTGCATCCTAAATGGTTCTGCACGTAAGGATCAGTTGTGTCTTCCTAAAGGGTCAACTGTAACTTGTGTGGAAAACCTAACTATAAGGTTGAGCCAAACCCTGAATAGCCGAAAATCTAGTCAGCTAACTAAACCCAGTATATGAGTTCAAGGTGTTACAAGACACATCAAACTGCCATATCATCAAGTCAATACTAACTAATGCCCAGGTCCAGCCTACAGTCATGACTGGCTGTATGATTAGCAGGTTTTACCTAAAATAACTTTTTAATTTTTTTTATATTAAACATTTTGCATGTGTTTTTAAACACAACCTGTCGGTAACAGGAAACAGGAATGTGTCATTTCCTGATTCAGTATTTTTAAATGGAGTGTTTTTGGTTTAAATTGTTTCTCTGAAGAAGCCACAGTGGTCTGTGGCGAAAACGCTCTTTTGGTTTGTTCTAAATAAAAGCGTTAAGAAGCTTTGTGACTCGGTGGCGTTTTTGACTGCAAACAAGGTTCCTCCGTTGTGCATTTTTGGTTTGACTGGTTTGCAATTAGTTTTTGTGGTCTGTCGTTGGAGGATTCCTGTTGTTTTGCAGCCTTGCAGCCTTCTGAGTTTCATTCTTGCTTACCGGCAGTCGTAGCAGTCGTTAGCAGTTGAGTGAATGGCCACTGGTAGTGCTGCTATGGATATAGACTTAACCTCGCTGATAGCAGGTCTATCAGCTAGATTGGATGACATGAATTCTAGGATGGATACGATGCAAGCTTCCTTCCAAGCATTGAGAAATGGCCCGATTGGGAACGTTTCGACAGTGGAGCAGAGTCAGGGACCAAATGAAGATTGGATCCCAGCAGCGCAACCTGCCCCTCAGACGATGTTGACTGCCGATGCTGCTGGCACAAGAGCGAGTCAGGGAGGTGGATTCCAGCTTTCCGGTCTAAGTCCGAGTGGCCTGGAAGCAGCAAGGTAGACTGGCTCGTACACTGTAGCAGCATCTAGCGAATGCACCACCGTCCAACTAACTGCCCGGAATGGAGTAGCCGATGGTATCAGTAATGATAACCGGCCTACTGGGTCTAACAACAGAATCCCAGACCTTGGTGGCTGGTTATTGGACACTACTAACTTGTCGTTCACCGAGCAAGGAACGAACACAGGTACTGTTGCAAATAATGATAGCATATGCCTATCAGAAAAGCTTAAAATTTTTGATTCTAAATTATTAAAACTAAAAAAACTGCAGCTTGAGGCAGCATACTTCAAACAATGCATCAACGAAAATATTGTACCAAAAGGCCTGCGGAATAACTTTATGCCTTCTGGTTTAATTTCAGACCATGATTTTTTGGTCGATTTGGAGGCACTATTTCAAAAACATGGTGCCGAGTTAATGAATGTAATTATTAAGCATTATGGAGTACATGTTGATGTTGTATTGAAAGAAATTAATGACTTAGATAACGAGATTAAGCAACACCTAGATTTTAGCAGATACCAGTTTGATTATGGACGTATTTTGTCCAGTATAGACACTTTGTTACTTAAATTAAAGGGAAACAAGAGTAAAAAATTGAGTAGGGACAGAGATGCTTATGGTAAGAATTCCGCTTACCCTAATCTTAAAGGGACTAGACATGTTTGTATAAGTAGTAATAATGAACACCCTTTTCAACCATTAGGGGAGGATGAAAATAGGGTAGAGGACCTTGATGAAGAAGACACTGTTAATGACTATGTCACTCCAACACCTAGAAGGAGCAACAGAATTAAGGGCTTTGCCAAAGACAAAGGGAGTCACGAGAGAAGTGATAAAGGTTTTAATGACAACAGGGGTCACACCACATATAATGCAGGGAATAGCAACAACAATTTTTTAGGGCAACGCAGCAAGAAGACTTACAGGAACAGGACAAAGAAATAAATTCGTCCCTGATTGACGCCACATTAAACTCTTTGGTGTCAGATAGTTCTTGTATAGTCGATGCTGATGTCTTAAGCTCACCTTCTCGAACTGGGGTCCCTGTTATTCTTACCAATATGAATGGTGACTTCACCATTTATAATTTCTCTGATATCATCTTGGACCAACAATTGATAGAACTGTTAGCTTTTGGAAACACTTTTGTTCCAACCTCCTATGGGAATGTTGCGAAAGAAATCATAGAACTGAAGTGTTTTGTAAGAAAAATGAATCTTAAGTTACTGTTCAACCATGAAACTGAGTCTGTAAACCGAGGTGAAGTAAATACTACTCCTAATGTAGGGTCATTGAAATTGTCCAGTGTTTTCAACCCTCCATCGCATTCCACTTTGGAATTGTTTGAGAACATGTGTGAATTTGACTTCAGATTCTTAGGTAACAAATATAACGATCAGAATAAGACCACAACTTCCAATATTACCAAAGAACAACGGTTATTATTGGATGAATTTAGTCAGTTACCTATACGTGTGTTAAAACCGGACAAGGGAGGAGGGTTGGTGATCTTTCATAATGCCACCTACAATGAGAAAATGGCTTCCCTCCTGGATAGTGACGCCTACACAAAAGCTTCAAGAAATGAAGTCAATGGTACCACACAGAGGATCAGGGGATATTTTAGGGACCTTCTCTTAACGGGGAAAATTGACATCAAGACATATAATTATATTGACATCATGTCTTCCAAGATCCCCGTTATGTTCGGGATCCCTAAAATTCACAAAAGTGTTACTGACCCCCCTATGAGGGCTTTAATTGACAGCAGATCCTCTATCACTTACCCATGTTCCAAATTAATCACACACATCTTGGATAAATATATCAAGCACATTCCAAGTGTGTGTAAGGACTCATGGACATTTTTGGATAACATAAACAAACTGTCATTTAATGAAGATGACAACTTGTTAACTATAGACGTCATTGACCTCTACACGTGTATACCGCATTTAGAAGCGGTTGAATGGACAGGGTCAATGTTACAGAAGTTTGGGGCGTCTAGGTTAGAGGTTGAACTGGTTATGGAATTACTTGAAATAGTTTTAACTAGTAACTATTTCTTGTTTGACGGTGACTTCTTTTTACAGAAACGTGGGGTAGCGATGGGCTCCCCATGTGGAGCAGGTGTGGCAAACTACGTAATGGGGTACTGGGAAGCCAACATCCTGCCCAACCTTCCTGGTATCATGGCCCCTGTCACCTTTTACACCCGTTTTCTCGACGATATGTTCCTTCTGTTCAGGGGGTCAGAAACAGAAGCGAAAATCTTGGTGGATAATATCAGTAACTCCACTGAGTTCCTGAAGTTTACTTTTAAATTTTCTACTATCGAGATGGACTACTTAGATGTCAAACTTACAAAGGACATTTGTCAGCAGTCCTTTAAGTCCACTGTCTTCAGGAAAGCCACATACTGCAACTCTTTCCTGCACTTCACCAGCTTCCACCCTTACAAACAGAAAAGATCTATAGTGAAGGGACAGCTGGTGAGGGCAGGAAGAATGTGTAGTACTTTAGTGGATTTCGTTAAGGAATGCTCCTTATTGAGGGAAATGTTCACCAACCGGGGTTACCCTGAGAAAATGGTTGGTGAACTTATTGAGGAAGTCACACTTAAAAGATCTAGAGGTTTTTACACCCTTTATTGACTAAGCAGAAGGTTCCTTCTAGTGTAGTTAGTAGCTTTACAGATGATGTACCTACAAGTGATATCATGAGTAACAACGAAGATCACAGGGGGTCAGATACAGATTTATCTTTGAGTTTTGTTACCATTTTTAGTACTAACTCAAAAGCAATTTTGGACATTGTCCGTAAAACTGGAGGTTGATATCTTCAAATTCATTACTAGCAGGAAAACTAGGAGGTGAACCTAGATTCACTTTTAAACGATCTAAAAACTTGAAAGAACTACTACAAAGGGATGCACAACAACACAGTTTTTACAAAAGGAAAGGAATGTCCAGATGTGGATTCTGTAACTTTTGTAATAATGTTCGAACAGGGAGTCATTCCATGTCAGGGACAGGAAGTATGTTATCAGGTATGCCCTCAACTGTGAGAGCAAATCGGTCATATATATCGCCATGTGCAACTGCTGCTCGGTGTTCTACATCGGGAAAACTGATAGGCGACTCCGAGACAGGATGTATGAGCACCTGTATGCAATTAGGACATGTAAAGATGATAACGCACTGGCCAAACATATTGCACTGTACCCAGGACATAGCTTTAGCTTCATGGCTATAGACCATGTACCCTTAAAAATCAGGGGGGGCCCTGTATCTTTAATATTGGAAAACTGTGAGTTAGACTGGCAGTTGCGCTTGGATGCCTTTTGTTTCCCTGGTCTGAACACTAACTGTAATATTGCCCCAGTACTTAAATTAAAAAGTTATTTTAGGTAAAACCTGCTAGTCTATCATACAGCCAGTCATGACTGTAGGCTGGACCTGGGCATTAGTTAGTATTGACTTGATGATATGGCAGTTTGATGTGTCTTGTAACACCTTGAACTCATATACTGGGTTTAGTTAGCTGACTAGATTTTCGGCTATTCAGGGTTTGGCTCAACCTTATAGTTAGGTTTTCCACACAAGTTACAGTTGACCCTTTAGGAAGACACAACTGATCCTTACGTGCAGAACCATTTAGGATGCACGCATTTTCGCAGGGCAGTGCGTAGTTCTTTCCTAGTCCTGCATGGCCATTATATAAACAAAACGATTTAAATTAAGCCTGTATTGAGCATACATGGGCTGCACATATATTTTACACATTGCATACTCTTTCTATGTTTCCCATGATTAACTGAATACACATTTTACAGATTTATTTATATATTTTATATGGTAGTATGTTGTAAATAGTAATGACAACTTTTCACTGTCATCCATATTATAATTAAGTGGTTGAGATTTTATCCATATAAGTGAATTTATTTTTTGCCGTTTTTTTGTTATTTTAAAATGATTTTAAATTTTAGATGTTTTTTATATTAAACATTTTGCATGTGTTTTTAAACACAACCTGTCGGTAACAGGAAACAGGAATGTGTCATTTCCTGATTCAGTATTTTTAAATGGAGTGTTTTTGGTTTAAATTATTTCTCTGAAGAAGCCACAGTGGTCTGTGGCGAAAACGCTCTTTTGGTTTGTTATAAATAAAAGCGTTAAGAAGCTTTGTGACTCGGTGGCGTTTTTGACTGCAAACAAGGTTCCTCCGTTGTGCATTTTTGGTTTAACTGGTTTGCAATTAGTTTTTTAGTATTTCTATGGTACTTTCTAGCTCTTAAAAATAAATACTTTCAATGGTCACATATTTCTTACGAGTTAACTTAATATCTATTAGTCAAAACCATCACTTTGAGACCTACTTCCATTCCTTTCAGTATGTTGTGAATAATATCCTTTTTATTACATAAAAACAGGAAGTAAAATAAAATAAAGGAAAACATCCACACTGTGCATGCCTTAAGCAATTTATTTTCCAATGTGGGCATCTGATAAAAGGTTTCAATGCACCAAGTAATATAGCTGAAGAGAAAAGCACTGAAATAAATTGAAAGTACATATTTCTAAATTCATGCATTTTAAAGATCAGGTAGTGTGGATTCTTTGCTTTATATTTGAAATTAGGTGATTTTTGTAGTGCAATAACACTCTAAAAATGGACTTCATTAGGAAAGACAGGGGACTTCAGAGCTTTAGTGTCTCATAGGTCAAAAAATAAACATTTGTAGATAGCAAATGCTGATCTGGGGTCTATATTAGAACATCGAAGTTTCAAAACTTTGAATGTTCTAATATCGACCCCTATTCAGCGAAAGCTGAAAACATCGAACATACAGAACAGCAAATTTTTTCCTAGGGAAAAAATTTGCTTTTCCAAAACACTTACACACAACACAAGTACACCAAACAAACAGCAATCCACACACATACACCTAAAATCTTACACCTAACCCTACACTAAACTATACACACACCACTAACTATCCACTTACCTTAACCCAAACCCTAACCCTAAGGTCCATCACTATCGCACACTCACCTCACCCGCGCCCTAACCCTAACTTGCCTACCCCACCCTAACCCTCACATTCACACAATCACACACATACCTGACCTGTGCCCTAACCCTAACTCACCTAACCCGCCCTAACCCTCACATTCACACAATCACGCACATACCTAACCCGCGCCCTAACCCTAACTCACCTAACCCGCCCTAACACTCATGTCCACACAATCACACACATACCTAACCCGCACCCTAACCCTAAATAACCTAACCGGCACTCAATCACACACTTACCTAAATCCGACCCATAACTTTCCACCACAGTGCTGAAAATACCGAAGCAACAGGAACGGACAACTGAATTCTTTACCTAGGAACAAATTCGGTTTTCTCTTGCTTTGATATTTTCAGCTTTCGCTGAATAGGAGTCGATATTAGAACATTTGAAGTTTTGAAACGTCGATGTTCTAATACAGACCCCGATCTGCATTGTGAGAAGTCAGCCATTATCTGTTTGTCAGTTTAATTCAGAAGCCTTCAACCTATGTGCAGAAAAGCAGATTGTAATGTTTCCTGTCCCTTGGTCACACCCCTTACTGATCATAACCATGGAAACACTTGCATAACTGAAGGATTACCAAGACTTCCCATTGAAGGCAGGAAAAAGAAAGAAGATAATCAAAACAGTTCAGCTGACAGAAGAATCTTACACCGGTTTGAAATCAGCTCATGCCATACTTTAATAAGCAGCCAAACCAATGAAGCAAGTGATCCACAGTTCACAATGACCCCCCATCCTCCAAGTGCACCCTCGAGCCAACCAGACCACAAATCCCCCATCCCACCCCAGCTCCACAAAAAAGGGCTGTGCAGAGCACATAAAAACCACTTGACTTCTCTCCCACCAAAGTCAATCCCAAACATGGTGCAAATATATCTCAGTTCAGCTCAAATCTACACCCTGCAAAAAACAAACAGTTCTCTAATTAATCATTAGGCCCACACCATCCGCAGAGCCCATCAACCCATCAATTCATAGGTGAACTCCTGCACAGAGTCACAACGAGCAAAGCTGCAACAGCCATCCATACTTAAACCTCTCTTTGGTTCAAACAACAAAATTAATATAATCAACCACCATTCAAACACAGAGAAACAAATATTCATAGAATAAGAGCCTACCCTAACTGCCAACATCCTCTGGAGAACCTGAACAGCTGCACCTCCCGAACAATCAATTCCATGACTGTCCAACACCTGCCTGATCATTCATGACACAGAAATCACATCCTCAATTTGCTGCAGCTAACATAGTAACCGCAGACAAGCCACACTACACAGGAACCAAACTATAACCACAAAAATGTGCCATGCTATGTTTTTAAAGATCTGTTCCATGAGTAAATAAGAGACAACAGCGCTGTACAAAGCTTCACAATGCAGAGTGAGGTAAAAACATTTATTACAGCTAAATTCTGTGAGAGCATTGAATTAAATAAAAATTGTTGGCTGTATAAGATCCTTACCAATAGTTAGAAACTCTGCATTAACTTTTTATGACTATGGTTGAGATAAAAATAGAACCAACAACAAATTACTGTACCTACTGACAGTATATCTTAGTGATCAACATTCTATATCCTTTGGTAAGTGTCATTTAAAACTGTAATATTTATGAAAACTATATAAGGTGATCTAATTAAATAATATAAAGTTTATAAAAGGTACCCCATAATTGCTGTGTTATAGTTCTCTTCGGATTAATTAGTATATCATGTAGATATAATGTAATGAGAGGAAGGAACATAGAAAAAAGGCTATTTTAACATTATGTGGATACTGCTTCCAGATTTATAATGATAATTTAGATTGTTAAACAGTCACTTATCTTTTAACTTCCTCTTCTTTTTCTGTGTTTTCCAGCCATTTCTCTCAGCCAATCTTTTCTATGAACTGTTGCTCCAATCCATTTCTTCTGGTTGCTCTATTACTTTTTTTAACTTTTAAGAAAGAAAGTGCAGAATCTATATCTTCAAATGTTCTTGTTTCATCAAGAAGAAATAGTTTTAGTTTAGCTGGAAAGTGGACTTTGATCTGCTTTTTCTTTAGTTCTTTAATAATAGGCAGATATTCTTTTTTTTGGAAATAACTGTAGGTAAATAGTCATTATCAAACCCAATTATTTTCCCATCTAGTTTGATGGGCGATTTTGTCCATGCTGTTTGGATAATCAGTTCTTTATTAAGTGATGAAAAAATCTTACACTTACAGATCTCGGTGAGGAATTTTTATCAGAAGTAGTCCCTGTGAGACATCTGTGTGCTCTTTCAATTCCATTCAACATTGCTTCACTCAAATCAAGTATATTAGGAAGCTAGGATATCAAAAAGTTTAACATGTTATTCCCTTCAATTTTCTCTGGAAGTCCAAAGATCCTGATATTATTGCTTTGTGATCTGTTCTCCTGAACATCCAGTTTGGCCAACAGCTTTGTTTTAAAAAAAAATTCTGTGTTGTATTCATTTATGTATCTTCTGATAGTCTTTTTCCCATATCATTTAAAGATTCTTCTTTTCCAGTAATTTGACGTTTTTGTTGACCGAGTGCCTCTTGAAGTAATTCCATATGTCTGGTACATCTATCCATGAAGTTTTCTAGCTTACTATCCATTTTATCCATTTTCAGAGATAACTCCTATATATTAGTTAGAACTAGCACACAGATGTCTCACAGGGACTGCGCTCACAGCGTTATTAATAACTAATACTACACTAACTAAAACGTGCTTACAAGTAAGCGCGTCTTTAGAACGCCTGTTCTTTAGAATTCTACCGTGCTTACCCTGTGGCAAAGGTGATCGCCTAATCACATCAGATTTTACTACACTAACTTATAGGCATAGTTGTTACTGTAACACTGCACCTGGTGCCCAAACAAACTATTAAGGGCACATTCTGATAATTAGTCTTTGCATTTCTGTGTGCATGAATGCTTTAAAAGCTCCATGCCTTCCTAAAACTCACTGCAGAGCGCCTGTTCTTATCTTTTCTACCGTGCTACCCCACAGGCACAACTGATATTTTCTCCTTGTATTTTGTGTCTAATAAGCTGATAATAGCTCCTTACCATTTACAGGCACATCATAGAAAGCTTGCTTGCATTGAATTCCACCTCGCTATTTTCCATTGTCACCTTATTTGTGTTAAGTGCGTAAAAAAGCTCTATGTGATTTACTCAAACTATTTTGATGCTGTTACTGTATAAAACTCTGCACTGACGTTATTTTATTTGTATAACTTTCTGTACTGATGTTATATATTTTGACTTCCCTGCATTAGATTACTTTTTATAATTTTGGTGATATTCCCTGCACTGGAATCACTTTTGTAGCTTTTTAAGAGATATGATCACGTTGCCTGATATTTGTTGATACTAAGCTTACTACAGTGTAAATATCTCTCCTCTTTAGTTGAATTTAGAGTCTTCAATATTTACTAAGCTGTTAAATACTTGATACTGTTTAACAAAAGCAGAGCAACTGTCTGTCATATTGAAAGTCTCACTGCCTACAACATATTGTTTCTACTCTTACTTTCTGCTGCTCACCTTCTTCTATCTGCCACTACTCTCCACTGTCTCCCTCTCACCTCTTCACTGACTCGATCCATACCTATTTTTCTAACCTATTCTCTAACTACTGAACTCTACTACACAATTCTGCCCTTCACATTTCTACTCCTCTCCCTTTCTCCCTTCCTTTCTCTCTTTTCATCACCTGCAATTTAAACTAATTTTGGTATTGTCTCTCTTTCTCCTACAGCACTTTAGCCCTGTGTCCTCCCTCCCTGCATTTAAGTACAAAGGAATACCTCTGACTAATTCCTGAAGAATCCTTGAATCCCAACTGCTTGCCTGGCACATTGGAAACTTCCATTGAAGGATACCCCCTTACAGGATTTGAGTTAACGTATGTGCTTAAAATAAGGAACTTAATTACTGTATACTTGCTGTGCTATTTGTTTAGTCAGGAGTCTGACCTACTTGTGTGTGCTACAGCAGCCCTCTGCAGACCAGTCTACCCCCTCCCTGTTCTAATTTCTCCCCTACCCTGAATCTACTTCTAACTCTCCCTAACCTAGAACTTACTTAAACCGACTACAGGTTTGGAATTTCCCTGCTACTTATTACATTTTCCACCACTATGTGGCAGTCTCTGCCCATACAACCCCCAGTTTCTCAGTTCATTCCCACCTGGTTTTTAGTTTTTCCACTAATGAGCTGGCTGAGATCTAACATCATTAATCTGTAAATATCTTCTTTCAACTTGCACAATCCTTCTTGAAAAGCTAACCTACTCTACGTTGCCTGACACTTGTAGTACAAATCTTTCTACTTTTGCTAGTAAACTACACTCTGCAGATACTTTTTTCTGCTGCACTCACTGGATTTGGCTTTTCCTGTTCCATTCACCCTCTGGGCTCACTCCGCTCCCCTACCCTCCCACCAAATCCCACCCACCCCAGTACTCTTAGCTATATTCTTCCCTTGCCACACCCCTTCAGCTTAATCAGCCAATCCTCATCCTCTCCTCATTACCCCTCCCTCACATAACCCTCCCACATACACTCCTACAGTTGCACCCCTCCCTCATACTTATACTTTCCCCCTCTCTTCTCTAATTCCAATACAAATCCAAACTTTATTACACACTCCCTTAATTCCCATAATAACTCTGTTACTTTACAGCACATTTGCCCCAGTCATAGCAATCAGTTTCCTTTATAATCCATACTTCTCTCTCTCTTTCTCCTCTCTGACATGTTCTTCTTACAACATCAAATCCTCCATACTCCCTACTTCCTTCTTCTGCTACTAATTCCCTTATACCAAGCCACTTCTTATACCTCCCTTGCCTGTCCAATTCTACCAATGAAAACAACCTCTAAACTTACTCTCCTGTACCCTCACTCTTTCTTTCATGTACACTTTATCTCCTCTTCCCTCATTCACTCCAACCCTCTGCATCTTTTCCATCCTAGAAATCTTCTCCACCAAAGCCAAAATAGTGTCACCAACTCCAATCTATAATCTTCCCAAACCTACTCCTTGCAAGCCAAACTGGTTAAAGGATGTCTCCTTTAACAAACTATTCCTAGCAGGTGACATCCACCCCAACCCTGGTCCCTTAACCTGTAACAACAACAACACCAACTCCACAACTATTTCCACCTCTGATAATACCCTAAAGATCTTCACAATAAATGCTCAGAGTCTTAGCAATAAATCTCACCAATTCCATACCTGGCTAAGCCATAACCAACCTGATATCCTAGCCATCTCTGAAACCTGGCTCAAACCCTCCATCTCTGATTCAGAAATTTGGCCCCCTGGATTTCATATTCTCAGAAATTACCGTGTAAGTAAAAAAGGTGGTGGCACCACCTTAGTCTATTCTAATCTGCTCACCCTAATACCCCTCCAAATTCCTAACCCCCAATTCAAGAATACTGAACTAACCGCTGGACTACTAAAACTAAACAAGCACAAAAACATTTGCTTCATTGCACTCTACATCCCTCCTGTTAATAATATATCAATACTTGAAGAAATTCTCCTATGGGCTTTCACAAAACTTAACTTTGAGACTTACATCTTAGGAGATGTAAATATTGATTGGAACAAACTCAACACCACCTCTCCTTCCCTATCTATCAACCTCTACAATTTCACTCAGACTATTCTCTCTATCACCTGACCTAACAAAATTAATCCCCCTGGATCCACCTTAGACTGGATCCTAGTCTCTAACCCTAATAAAATAGCCAAATCCAGCACAATTCCTGATACCATTAGTGACCATCTACCAGTCTTCATTCATCACTCCACTAGCTCTTCTCCATGCCAACATCAATATACCCTTACTAGCAACCTTTGCAAATTCAACCCTACTACTTTCTCAAATATATTCAAACAAATGAACTGGCATATTCTCAACACCCTTCCCCTCGATAAAGCTATAGACCACTTCAACTCTGTCTTCCTTGAAACTTTAAACTCCATAGCCCCCCCCCTTAGAAATAAAAGAATCAAAACTAACACAGTTCCCTGCCTCTCCAAAAATAATGCACCAAAGGGACAAACTGTGGAAAGTTCACCAAAAAAACAATTTACCCAATACCTTGCTTCAATATAAACAGCTCCGTAATCTCTCAAAAAGCTAATCAACAAGGACAAAAAAAAACTACTACACTAAGCGCCAGTCTAATAACTATAATAATCCAAAACAATTCTGGAAGACAATAAACTCGACAATAAACCCACTTCTCCATCCAGGCACAAAAACGAATCCATGTCCCAACCCAAGTAAAACTGACCATCAGCTAGGTTCTGAATTCAATTCCTTTTTCATCTAAACCATTTCTTCCCTCACAAAATCTTTTCCCAACAATAACCCAGTTACCTTTCACCCCCCCTAACCTTCCAAATAACCTTTCTCCTCTATTTGAGTTTAAATCCATCTCCACAACTTTCATAAAAAAACTCCTATCCAAACTTAAGCCCTGCTCTAATGCACACGACGACATTCCCTCATCCTACCTAAAACATGCCACAGATGGCATTGCTCTCCCAAATCAGTATCATTATAAACAGATCAATAAAAGAATCCTATGTCCCCAAACTCTGATGCTCAGCCTTCATTCTCCCACTCCATAAGGGAGGAAAAAATACCAACATCTCAAATTTCCACCCTATTGCCTTACTATGCCCTATTTCTAAAATCCTTGAAAAGTGCATCCACCTCCAACTTATGCCATTCCTGACCCAAAACAATCTCCTCACACCTACTCAGCATGGCTTCCGCCCCAGCCACAGCACCATAACTGCCCTAATTTCTTTCTTAGATACTGTCAACCAAGCCTGTGATTCAGGACAGCTAGTTTCTACTGTTCTTCTTGATCTGTCCACGGCATTTGACACTATCTCCCATAACCATCTGCTCTGTCATCTCTCAAATCTTTACATCTCCCCTAAAACTCTATCCTGGTTCTCCAGCTATCTATCAGACAGATCTCAAGCTGTCAAATGGAAAAACTCCATCTCTTCCTTCTTAGCCACCCCCACTGGTGTCCCACAGGGATCCATCCTCGGACCTATGCTATTCAACATCTTCATCAATAACTTTCACACTGCTATTCCAGAGACCAAAATCATTCAATACATGGATGACTCAACCCTAGTCTGCTCTGCCTCTAACCTCTCTGAATTGCTGTCTAAAACCCAAACTGCCTTCTCAAAAACTGAAAACTGGATGCACCAAAACCATCTCTCTCTTAATGCAAGCAAATCCAAAATTCTACTATTCCCACCCACTAAGAACTATTCCTTCAATAAAATTGACTTCAAAATCCTTCGCCAAACCAACACACCTATAGAAGTTGTCCCCTCCGCTAAACTGCTTGGTATAATAGCTGATGAATGCTTAAAGTTCAATATACATGTACAACAGAACATTAAAATGACCCACCAAAAGCTAGGTATGCTGTATAGGAACAATCACTTTCTCTCCAACTCCACAAGGCACACTCCAGCCTCTCCTTTTCTCCTTCCTTCCTTACTATATGGTGCTCCTCTCCTAACCAACCTGTCCTCCTCCATTACCTCCAAACTAGAAAGATGCTACAATAAAATCTCTAAATTTGCCTCCAAATCCAAAAATTCCACTCACCACTGCCTCACCCTACAATCCCTGAACTGGCTAGAACTACCAAACCACCTAGTTTACCTACAACTCTCTATAGCACATGCACTCATATTTCAGCCTACAAAATACCCTGCTTTAAATAATATCCTTCCCCCCATATACTTAACAGAATCCTTTGATCTCAACATCAGAACTTAATAGCTATCCATAAACCCAAACATCCTGTTGGCCAACTGCTCCTCTCCTATGCTCTAGGCAAAAAATGTAATTCCCTTCCTCAATCACTAAGAAGCACCCCAAACTATGAAAATTTCAAAGCCCAGTTTTTCATACACCTGTCTACTAAACGGAAATGCCCTTGTCTCCTCCCTACTTAAGCTCTGATTACCTTAAGCCTTAAGATTATCCCCCTTCCAGCACATAATCCCTCCTTAGTTAAGTTTTGATCACTTCAAGCCATAAGAGTCTTCCCCTACTGGTACATAATCCCTTTATACCTCCCTCAAACATATTCTTTCATCTCTATCAAATCTCCCTGCACTCTCCTGCGGCTTTATTCCTCTCCTTACTTCTTCCACTCCTACATCTATATTTGCTCAACAAAATTTGTAAATATTGTAAATATAGAGTACTCCTTTCTACTCTAATATATGCATGTAAAGCATATCCACAATTTCTCAAATTCCTGTAATTTCTCAATACTTATCAAATATCTATACAACCTTAATACTCAGTTTCAATAAATTTCTGCTAACGTATACTCAATGAAAAAGCTTAACTTAATCAGTTCTACAGAATTGTTTCTGGTACTCGGTTGTACCTCTTGTAATCATATTTGTAAACTGATAATGCATTCTCAGACCTTGCTTGTATTTCTTGTAAATCCTGTATGTAAACTGTTTGTTTTTAATGCATTCTCGGAGCTTTTCTCCCCGGGCCTCCACTGAAAATGGGCCATGTTGACTCAGTGGACTTCCCCGGTAATCAAACTGGAAATAAAAATAAAATAAAACTATTTGAAGCTCTTTCTTTGATGCAGTGTCATGAGAGTTCATTTTATTGTGACTCATCTTGCTTGAATGAGGAAGATTCTTTCAAGTAATTTTTAACAGGAAAATGTAGGTATTTCTAAACACTTTTTATATGTTATCGAAGAGAATGATTTAAACTATTAACTTTTTATTAAGAAAACAAAAAAAAAAAAACAATAACATAGGAATAACATTTCCTGTCAGGAATATGTCAAGAACAGCAGAGCTGAAGAATTCTGCTTCTATCCCTTCAGCTTCCTGGCCATGATCCCCCCATTTGTGCTCTTTCGTGATTTCCACATTTCTCTGCTTTATATATAGATTTTCATGAAATTTCTGAAATATCTCTAATACCTCAGGATTTATGATTTATGATTATTTTTCTTCTTATAGACTCCCTAAATTTGTTAAAAATCCTTTCTACTTTCTGTTACCTAATTCGTTATGTTAAAAGTTTTTGCGTTATGGAGTTATTAAAAAACAGTTGCTTAATAGCAATCTTTCTAAACACACGTATATTATCCAGATATTCCCTTATATTAGTCAGCTTGTTTTGACTTTATTGTAAATTGTATAACACTGATGTCAATTCAATTCTGTTTTGCTGTTAATAATTGTGTGTAATTACCTCATAATGTCTTTACAATGTTTTTTTTTTTTTTTTTTTTTTTTTTTTTTGCTGTAATAATATACAGCTCTGTCTTCTCCTACCCTGACTGAGACTAAAATGGGTCATTTGTGATCAGTTCTTTACCCTGTTAAACAAATTCAAAATAAAATAAAGTAAAATTAAAAAAACACAGCTTGTTATTTGTTTTTGACATGTATGTCAGAAATTTCATCTTAATGTCAAAGCTTTTCCTATGATCAGAAAGACCCAATCATAACTCTGTAGTAGATGGTGTTTAACCTGCTCCAAATACAACAAAAAGTCAAGAAAAAAAAGTGTAGGAGCTCACTAAAGCTGTAACACACTTACTACTGCCACACAGAGAGCAGCAACCAGTTACAGCAGAAAGCAAAACTACTTTAAACCATATTAAAACATTTAAACTCTTCATTCAGCCAAAAAAACAAAGAAAAAGCTAAGTGTCATGTTTGAGTTTATTTTAAAATTGTTTGTGGTTCCTACCACTGTTCTCTGATAGTTGCTGACTGTTAATGCAGCAACATGAGAATGGAGCATACCAGTGGTGAGTAATGCCTAAGAAAAGCTTGTTAAGGTGCTTAACAAGCCTGAGTTTTCTGGGATATCGGAGTGTAATCACAATGTTCTATGTGCTACAAGCTTGTTGTGGCGAGATTCTATCCCTAGGGAAAGGTAAGTATCAGAAAGTGGGGTTCTGACTGTTTTTATAGACTGTCTATGTCCATAGGGGACACAGATGCCACCTCCAGGAGTGAGTTTGCAATTCCCATCCTTTGGTCCAGATTGCACTTGAAGATGGTCAGGGAAGGGGTCTGCTTCACATGAATATGAAGCCTATTCCAGAGGAAGGGGCAATCTCTGGGACACATACCTGTCTCCAGCATGAGATCTATTCATGTCAGAGTCCAGATTTAGATCTTTGGAGTGGGTAACCCTCGTGCAGTTAGTTTTGCAGATATGCAGCATTTTCATCAGGACTTGGTCAGAGACTGCACAGATCACCCTCAGTAATTGGAAGGAAACTGAATTCAGTGACAGAGCATGTAATCAGTCTGTATATGACATGCTGGTTATACTCTGTATTTTTTGGGTGAGAATCCTCTGAGGATGCTCAAGTTGTTGCAGGTGATTGGAAAGGAACATGCCAAAGGGTGGATTGTACTCAAATATTCATCTGATAAGGGCCAAATATCCTGGTACTGTGACATACTTAGATCTGGATGCCATACCCTTACTTATAAGCTGAGCCATATAGAAGGATTTACTCACCACCGTGGACATATGGTGGTCAAAGTCCAGATTACTATCTATTTGAGTACTCAGATCTCTCACTGTTGGGTTCACTCTTAGGGAGGAGCTATCAATGTTGTAATTTGCAGGGGTATTTGATATTTCAATGGATATTATTATACATTTCTTCATATTTAGCTTGTGACCATGGCCCTGACAACAGTCATTAGTCTGTGTCAGACCATTCTGCAGGATATCAGCATCATTTTGCGAGTCAGTGTTTGCCTCTAAGTTGCAATCATCAGCAAACTTGATCAGCCAAAGGCCATCTACATTTGCCTTGACATCTGAGAAGTATATGCCAAACAGGAGGGGGCCCAGCACTGAGCCCTGTGGTCCTGATGACTGGCCTCTTGCTGGATGTGGATTCCTTGGCTATTCATCTGATGGCATAGAGGTTTACACCCAATTTTTTGAGTTTGTCTGTAATACCCGAGTGGGGTATTGTGTCAAATTTCTTGGTTAGGTCAAGGTAGGCAGTATGTACTGTCTTACTCTCATCCATGGCCTTGGTGACCTTGTCAAAGAAGTCCACCAGACTGACCAGGCAGGACCTGTCCTTGACAAAATCAAACTGGGTTGTGTCTAGAATCTGGAGATTTCCTGTATCATTGTTAATCAGGTCCATGATTATCCTTTCCATAGCCTTGCACATGAGGCTAGTCAGACTTATGGGTGAGTAGTTTCCTAGGTCAGCTGATGGTCCCCACTTGTGCAGTGGGATAACTGCTGTTGTCATCCACTCTACAAGGACAAAGTTTGTCTGTAGACTGTGGTTAAAAAGATATCTGAGTGGGTCTGCTAAGACATGTTTCAAACTATTTAATAGGTACCTTGGTATTCTATCATGGCCCACTGATACCGTGTTTCTATCTTTATAGAGCACAGTGACAATCTGTTCTTTTGTGTTAACAGTGAAAGGAATGGTAGGGGTATTTCATAAGGAGTGACCAGAGGTGACAAGGGGGTGAAATTTGAGATGAATGTATCAGCCAGCAGGTTTGCTATTTCTTCTGGATGAGTATCGGTAGTGCCAAATACAGCCAATTCAGCACATTGTTGAGTGTTTCCCTTAATATTTTGGGCATAACTAACAATGCTTTATGGTTATCCTTTGCTTGGGAGTCTAGTATTTAGCTTTTGAAGACTTGTCTAGTTTCCTGGGGGATTTTTTTCTCTGTTGTGCATCCTCCCACTTGTTTCTAGACATGAATTTCCTCCTTCTGTTGTATATTCTATTTAGGCCAAGAGTCAACCAGGGTGTCTTGTTTTTTCCAGATAGACCTGGGTTTAGTTGAGTCAGGTACTGCCATTTCTATGCAGTTGTTTAAGTGGTTGTACAGAGCAATCATGGATACTTCTGCAAAGGCCTCCATATTTTAGGAGTTGGTGGACCTTTAAAATTACCTATGCTATCACTTAATAGAAGCTAATTTGCCTTGAAAAACATTATTTTGGATTTTAGAGTTTGATGGAGGTTTTACTGTTACATTTATTTCAAAGGAGACTGATATGATCCAATCTTACCAATGAGGACATTACGCTGGGGAGGTGCAATGCTCCCACATGTTTGTAAGGACTACGTCAAGGATATATGAGCTCCTAGTGGAAGTGCAGACCAGCTGTTTCACAGCATTTGCATTGACAAAGTCCAGGAATCTCTAAGCCTGCATTTTAGTGGTCATATATGTTTCTTAGTTTATGGAGGGGTAGTTAAAACTCCCCATGAGTAGTGTGTTGGGCTGAATGGTATGTGATTCTAGTAACTTCAGGTGCAGAGTGGTTTTCGTGGTTAATGTTTGAGGACCTGTAGCTAGCAATGATACTGTGGAGGATTTTGCCTAAGTCAGCTGGATATAGAGTAGCTCAAGCGAGTTGTCCTGCTTGACCCAGCTATAGGTGTGATTGTTTTTATGTAAATGGAAGCACCTCCTCCTTTCATATTTTTTCTTTTTAGAGTGCTGTCTGAATGTGTGATAGGTCTTGAATCACATCTCTGTAACTGCACAGACATCAGCATTCTCCAGGATGAAGAGAGCTTCCAGGAAGTGCAATTTCTTGTTAAGACTCTTAGCACTGAGCAGTAGTACCTTCAGCTTGGTTTTAGAGGAATTTGCAACATTGGTAGGTCTCTTGGTTTGGCACTGCCCAAAAGGGAACTATGGGGGTGGCTGATGCCTTGGCCAGTGTTCAAAATCCTAGTAGTGACAGGTACAGATCATCTCTGGCAAAGTAGTGTAGTTTGTTGATTATGTAATCCCAGGCTGACAAATACTGGATCCCCTTGGAATGAAATCAGTAGCTAAGCCAATTATTGGAGTCAATCATTTTCTCTTTGCATTGTGCTATTATTCTTGGTGAGGGTAGAATGCTGCTCAATGTGAGTCTCATACCAGCCCGTTACACGTATTCAGAGAGGTCCATCATGTCTCTCTTCATATACTGTAGTCCAGGAAGGTACATCTCAGGTCATTTACATCCACATGGACTATGACTGAGTCATACTGGTACTTGTGGTTGAGTGACCTGAGTGCCTGTGTAAGCTGGCAAATCCTGGCCCCTGACAGGCAACTGACTGCAACCCTCTCATCTAACCTGGTGAGGGGGGCATCCATGTGCCTCACAATGGAGTCTCCTATGGTAAGATGTTTGAATGTGTGGTGTTCCACCCTAGGGGCTTGCTTGTGCAGACACTGTAATGTGTCTTTTTATGTGTGGTGGTTGGTGTTGACTTGGTTTTGTTTGCATGTGGTTTCTGAGGGCAGCGTATGGGAGGCCTCTGAAGTCTTTGTAAGTTACTTGTGAGTACCTCCCCATATGTGGGTTTAGGTGCCAAAACCTGATTTAGTCAGGGAAATGATGTGTGTGTCCTGACAACCTGTTTGTTGTTTGATTTGTCAGTATGTGAGAGTCATATCTCAATTTTCATAGGGTAACTACATCTTCTCACATACTGTTTGTTTATTTCAAGATTAAGTGGTTGTCAGTATACATGAGACAATTGCTACATTGCCTGAGGATGCCTGTGTCCATCAGGCTGGCCACAGAGATAGCAGGAAAGTGCCTATCCATGCTTTCAGGTTTTTCACTATGGGTTTATCCAGGAAGAAGCATGGGGAGATTTAACTGGAGTAGGATGATAGCACACAGATGAAGAATGGGTGCTATTTCCAGTGTGAGCTGCAGCTATCCAGCAAGGAGATGCTGTTCTGCTTGCAACTCAGATGCTCCTAGAGCAGCAGGGGGACTGGAGAAGGTTGCAGAGATAGTTATTCTGATGGAAATTTTAACGTGATAGTGTTTGAGTCTATACAGGGCACTGCTAACCACTGCTATGTGAAGAGCAGCCTAGCACAAGCTCTGGGCTTAACAACAGCAAGGTCTACAGACCAATCAGTAAAACACATGATAAGCTTTCAGCCAGCAGCCCGCAACTCAGATAGGTTTGCTACAGCACACTTCTGTCACAAGAGTGCAGTCAGAAAATCCTGACAATGTAAAACTGGTGATTTTAGAGCTCAAGTACAGGGAAACCACACTGTGTAGGTACTATTGTCCTGTAAAACTAGCAGACGTAATATAATTAAGTATTACAGCAGCAGTGGAAACAGTTCTGCTTTGAAACTAGACTAAAGTGCGAGAAATGTAACAAATAATACAGGATTCTTATGAAATGCAATAAAAATAATCAGAAGTGCAAAATGATACTTATTTTCATTCCTTTAGCAGCAGAACATACTGACTTGAAACTGTAGTTTTAGTGGCCATTTTTGGGTCAATTCCAAACTCCTTCATCTTCCTCTCTTAAAACCTGGTTGCCTCATGGTTTTGGCATCTTTTCAGGCTTGTTGGCTGTTGGTGAAGCTCCCACCAAGAGGAGAAAATGCTGAGAGAAGAAAGGAGCCACTTTTGAGATTTTAAGTATTTTTCCTCTGTTTATTTGCTAAGTTTTTCTGCATAGCCGCCTTTTTGAGCACTTCCTGGCTTGTTAAACTTGATTTCTGCATTAATAACTGTATTTAGAGCACAACCTAGAGCTGTTTACTGAATTTCCTGTTTGCACTTATTTTTAAAATCATTTTTTTCTCAAAACTTGCATTTTATCTGTCTTTGGCCTAGCACTCTTGTGTGGGGTCATTTACTGCACTGTTATAACTTGTTGATACTTGTGAACCTCTGCTATCTCTGAAAAAACAAAAAAAATCTTGCTTTTTCCCACTTTTCTGAGATTTAAAAAAGTTCAGTTACAGGCTTGCTGTTCTTGAACTGTTTGTAAGTTTCTTGGATGCCATTTTTTGCTTGGGCTAAAGGGAAGTCTCTCTGTTGATCAGTGGCAGTGAAAAACATTGATCAGCCTGCCTGCCCCTGTGGGAGTGGTTACTGACTTGAAACTGTAGTTTTATTGGCCATTTTAGGTAAATTCCAAACTCCTTCATCTTCCTCTCTTAAAACCTGGTTGCCTCATGGTTTTGGCATCTTTTCAGGCTTGTTGGCTGTTGGTGAAGCACCCATCAAGAGGAGAAAATGCTGAGAGAAGAAAGGAGCCACTTTTGAGATTTTAAGTATTTTTCCTCTGTTTATTTGCTAAGTTTTTCTGCATAGCCACCTATTTTGAGCATTTACTGGCTTGTTAAGCTTGATTTCTGCATTAGTAACTGTATTTAGAGCACAACCTAGAGCTGTTTACTGAATTTCCTGTTTGCACTTATTTTTAAAATTGTTTTTTTCTCAAAACTTTCATTTTATCTGTCTTTGGCCTAGCACTCTTGTGTGGGGTCATTTACTGCACTGTTATAACTTGTTGATACTTGTGAACCTCTGCTATCTCTGAAAAAACAAAAACGAAAAAAAATCTTGCTTTTTTCCCACTTTTCTGAGATTTCAAAAAGTTCAGTTACAGGCTTGCTGTTCTTGAACTGTTTGTAAGTTTCTTGGAGGCCATTTTTTGCTTGGGCTAAAGGGAAGTCTCTCTGTTGATCAGTGGCAGTGAAAAACATTGAGCAGCCTGCCTGCCCCTGTGGGAGTGGTTACTGACTTGAAACTGTAGTTTTATTGGCCATTTTGGGTCAATTCCAAACTCCTTCATTTTCCTCTCTTAAAACCCTCTTTTGCGCAGTTTTGTGCATTTTTGTGCATAGCGCAACAGCGGGCAGCGCCGCCTAATTGGGTTTAAACTATTCCTGGCTCCACAAAGTCTGCTCTTCACTTTTTCCCTTAGAACTGCTCTATCTCTCAATTTAAACACTATATTCTCATTCTAAGGCCCTTCTCTGGTCCAATTAAGTAATCCTACAAGTTAGCACTATTAAACCATAAGCACTACTTACTCTTATACTCTCTATGATTACCCTGTCCTCTATTGGTCCGTCTTAAATTCAGTTTCCCTATATTACTCTAGCATGTCCAAAGGTCAGTCAATGGTTTCCTCTCCAGTCCAGCTGGTGAATCTGGGAATTTTGAGGCAATGTTACAACTGTCTCATGTACACGGACAACCCTCTCCTCCTACAAACAGGTTCAAATATATGTGAGAGATGCAACTATTTAGCCAAACTGGAGGCTGAGCTCTCTCATCTCAAAACTGGTGTAACCATTCAGGAGGAGAAGGTAACCTCACGCAACACAATTCCAGTATCACATAGTCCCATCACATCAGCGAACCAAACACATAAATACACAAAAACAAACTCGGAGGCTCTAAATAAAAATCTACCTAAGCAACAGAGACCTCCAAAGCAGACATCCAAGCAAACGCTACCTCAAAACAAAACACGCACATCACATAGCCCACTAAGTCAGTGTGCCAAGCAGCCACAGCCCTTAAGGCTGAATAACACACCTGATACTCTTGTAATAGGTGACTCTATTGTCAGACACACTGACGTCCCGCTCACCAGGCTGAATAAAGAGAAGGTCATGGTGAGCTGCCTATTGGGTGCTAGGATCCGCCACATAACGCAAGCACTCAGGTCACTCCAAAGCAAATACAAATATGACTCAGTCATTGTACATGCTGGTGTGAATGACCTGAGACATACCTCCCTGGACTACATGAAAAGAGACATAGAGGAGCTCTCTGATCATGTAGCCCAGGCTGGTATGACCCTGACCTTGAGCAGCATCTTACCCTCATCTAGAATGATGCCACAGTACAAAGACAAAATGATCGATTTTAACAACTGGCTAAAATTTTGGTGTCATTCAAAGGGGATCCGGTGTCTGTCAGCCTGGGATGACATGCTTGACAAGCCACGTTGCTTCTCTAGGGATGGCTTGCACCTGTCACCACTGGGCTTTCGGATATTGGCAAAGGCTCTTGCCACCCCCATAGTGCCTTTTTTAGGCAAGGCTCAAAAGTCAAACCCACCCCCATAGACAGCACAAGGAACAAGAAACTAAGGGTAATGCTGCTTAACGCCAGAAGTCTTAACCTCAAGATGCACACACTCAAAGCTCTCCTCAGTATGGAGAACATCGATATCTGTGAAGTGACAGAAACCTGATTCAAGGCTCCAGAGAGCACCCCAGCACTACCAGGCTATACCTCATATCATGCTTTTAGGCCCCAAAACCCGGAACGAACCACAAAAGGAGGGGGAGTTTCCATATTTATCAAGGATATCCACACCTCCAGGTTAGTGGCATTGCACGAAGTATCGGAGACCATCCATGTGCAACTAACAGTGGGCAAGACTGCTTTTCAGTTTATAGCATCCTACAGACCACCCTCTCAAAGTCAGGAATCCCACTCGGCTTTCCTGAAAACATTTGAGAACATGAAGATCTCTCCAAACACCATTATATTGGGCAACGTCAACTACCCAAACATTGACTGGGAGCACTACTCAAGCCCCAGCACCTTAGCCCAAAGGTTCCTGGAAATTATAAACTCAAATGCTATGGAACAACTAGTCACCACTCCCACAAGAGGGGACAACATACTAGACCTGATCATTACCAACATGGGGACTCTATGCTCCACACCAGAAGTATGTCCCTCATTGGTAAGATCAGACCATAAATTAATTTCACTGGATGTCCACATCCCGACCCCACTCCCAGCCCAGAAAACCACAGTGAAAAACTTCTCAAAAGCGAACTTCTCACTTCTCAAAATCGAAGTGGAATCCTTCAAGGCCCCAGGGCCAGTGGAAACTATGCCCAAACTGCAGAATCCTATATAAACGCATTCTACGGACATCTCCAGGAATGCATGGATCATGCTATCCCAAACAAAACCAAGACCCAATCATCCAAAGGCAGGCGTCCAGTCTGGTGGACCCCTGCCATAAATAAACTGTACAACAGAAGGAGGAAGCTACTACATGATAGAGCAAAATCCCTAATAGGGAAGGCATCTCTGATCAGTACTAGCAAAAAATTACGATCCCTCATAAAATCCTCCAAGACCAGCTTCGAGAGAAAAATTGCACAGGACACCAAAGACAATCATAAGGCTTTTTTCAGTTATGTTAGGTACCTGGGATGCAACTCCTGGACTTGTTCTGAGTTGATTCTAAACGACAAAAAATACACTGAACCCACAGACATCGCCAATATCCTGGCAGACAGGTTCAGTGCAAACTTCTCCCCCCCCCAAAAGAGCAAGTATCTATCCCAGCAGAGGGCTGCCTCCCAAACATCTCTGATGCTCAGGTGAAGGCTGCCCTCTCCAAAGCAAAAAACACTGCTTCCACGGGACCAGATGGCGTCCCAGGTTGCATCCTACATGAACTCCAAGAGGAACTAATACCTCAAATAAAACAGCTATATAATCTCAGCCTCACTACAGGATATGTGCCCACAGAATGGCGTACAGCAACAGTGGTCCCACTCCACAAAGGTGGAGCCTCTACGGACCCTGGAAACTATCACCCCATAAGCCTGACTAGCTTAGTCTGCAAAGCTATGGAGAGGATCATCATGGAGCTCATAAACAAAGACATTGGGGACCTACTGACACTAGATCCTACCCAGTTCGACTTTTTCAAGGGCAGATCCTGCCTTTTGAACCTGGTTGACTTCTTCGATACAGTCACCAAAGCCATAGATGAAGGGAAGGTAGTCCACACAGCCTATCTGGACCTTGCAAAGGCATTTCACAATACCCCACTCGGGCATCATAGATAAGCTATCCAGCTTAAATATAAACCCCTATGTCACAAGATGGGTCGCAAACTGGCTCAAAGACAGAACCCATAGAGTGAGAGTTGCTGGAGCCATGTCAGACTCGAAACCAGTCACAAGTGGCATCCCACAGGGTTCTGTCCTGGGACCACTCTTGTTTGGTATATACTTTTCCGAGGTACAGGCAAACGTGGGAGGACTATGGCTCACCAAGTTCGCAGACGACTGCAAACTGGGCACCATAATCGACTCTCCAGCTGACACAAACATCCTTCAAAAAGGTCTCACAGAGACAGATAACTGGTGCCAGCACCATGGTTTAAAGCTAAATGCCAAAAAATGTATAGTCATACCCTTTGGCAAAAACAATGTGCCCACAAATTACCACATAGGCGGAAACCCATTAAGTACAGAGAAAGTTATTAGGGACCCGGGGACCCAAGTTGATAGCAATCTCTCCTTTGAAAACCACATTGCCAAAGTGGTTAGAAAGACCTTCTACATAGCCCACCTCATCACGAAGGGTTTCACATCTAGATCAAGAGAGGTAATCGTGCCCCTTTATTCATCCCTCATCAGGCCCATCATTGAATACAATACCCGTTTTGGGATGTACCTTACCCGACACCTGCAGCAATTAGAAAGACCCCAAAAGTATCTCACCAAGAGGATCAAGGGACTCAAACAGATGCCATATGCTGCTCGGTTAAAAAAACTCCAGCTCTACTCAGTTGCATACCGCCTACTTCGAGGCGATCTATGCCTGACATACAAAGCTATGTCAAATCCAGAATTAATGGACATGCTCCACCTCAGTAAATCTAAATCCCTTAGAGCCACATGCTCAAGGGACTTGAACCTCAGCACAGAAATAAGTAGAACTTGCTGGAGAGACAGGTTCATAACCCAGAGGCTCCCTTTGCTCTGGAATAAAATTCCAGTTCATGTGAGGCAGAGCACCTCACTGAATCTCTTCAAGAAGAATCTCGATAGGTGGATGGGGGATCGTAGGTTTGTCCCAGGCATTACTCCCGTGTCACTATTAGACAGAGGCACAGTAAACTAAACCTTAAAAAGGGCACAGTATACTCAAATCAAGGGGTGGCGTAAGCCATACAGAATCCGGCTAGGCTTATAACTGCCCCAGGGCAGATAGCCTAGTATGAACCTATGAACCTATGAACCTATGAATTTATATGCAGCAGATTCTCTGCAGCTTTCTGCTACAGGTAGAGCTGCTCACACCCCTCGGCCGTACTGTAGATAGCAGTGCTACCACAAATAGCATGGAGGTTGCCTACTGCTTTCTGCTACAGGTAGAGCTGCTCACACCCCTCGGCCGTACTGTAGATAGCAGTGCTACCACAAATAGCATGGAGGTTGCCTACTGATTTCTGCTACAGGTAGAGCTGCTCACCCCCCTCAGCCATACTGTAGATAGCAGTGTTACCACAAATAGCATGGAGGTTGCCTACTGCTTTCTGCTACAGGTAGATCTGCTCACACCTCTCAGCCGTACTGTAGATAGCAGTGCTACCACAAATAGCATGGAGGCTGCCTACTGCTTTCTGCTACCGGTAGAGCTGCTCACACCCCTCAGCCGTACTGTAGATAGCAGTGCTACCACAAATAGCATGGAGGCTGCCTACTGCTTTCTGCTACCGGTAGAGCTGCTCACACCCCTCAGCCGTACTGTAGATAGCAGTGCTACCACAAATAGCATGGAGGTTGCCTACTGCTTTCTGCTACAGGTAGAGCTGCTCACACCTCTCGGCCGTACTGTAGATAGCAGTGCTACCACAAATAGCATGGAGGTTGCCTACTGCTTTCTGCTACAGGTAGAGCTGCTCACACCCCTCAGCCGTACTGTAGATAGTAGTGCTACCACAAATAGCATGGAGGTTGCCTACTGCTTTCTGCTACAGGTAGAGCTGCTCACACCTCTCGGCCGTACTGTAGATGGCAGTGCTACCACAAATAGCATGGATGTTGCCTACTGCTTTCTGCTACCGGTAGAGCTGCTCACACCTCTCGGCCGTACTGTAGATAGCAGTGCTACCACAAATAGCATGGAGGTTGCCTACTGCTTTCTGCTACAGGTAGAGCTGCTCACACCTCTCGGCCGTACTGTAGATAGCAGTGCTACCACAAATAGCATGGATGTTGCCTACTGCTTTCTGCTACAGGTAGAGGTGCTCACAACCTTCAGGTGTACTGCAGATAGCAGTGCTACCACAAATAACATAGAAGTTGTCTGCTACTTTCTACTACAGGTATAACATGTATTTAAAAATTATACATGCACATATAAACATAAACGCATAGAGTCTACTATCATTGCCCAAACTTGTTGTGCTTAAATCATGTCAGATCAAAGTCACTCAAGATATATTGCATCAGATCATGGCAGGATGACAAATATAACAGAAATGCATGAATAAGAAAACACATAGCAATAACACTCCTGTAATCTATTTTTAGGAAACAACACACCTTCATGAGCAACCCTGATGTGGACGCTTTCCGTCCAAACTCCCAGAACGTCTTTATTCTAACTACATGGACAGTAAATCTCAGAAAAGTTGTTAAGACAGGTTTTGCACACTAAACAGCTTCTCATAGCACCAACATACCCCGGCCTTGGGGTGAGAATAAATGAGAAAATAGTGGGGGTGCAGTCCCACATCAGATGTGAAGGAAGTTTCATGCTAACCTGTATAGCTGTGTCAGTCATGATAACATTTTCTTCTTAATTCATATAAAGCAAACCATATTATACTATATTTTTTTGTTGTGTGATATCTCTATCCATCTCAGTACCTCTTCTTTCAGCCATTGTGTATCAGTCACAAAATTCTATATTTAAATACAGGAAAGGCTATAATTTTGGAAGCGACTGTGAAGAACAATTGTCATTTATTGCCATTTGTGTCAAGCAGTTCATTTTATTAAAGTTGCATTTATTTTTATGTGTTGTAAGTTAACTGTGGCTTTGGAGAAATTGGGTTTGGTCTAACATGCTTCAAGAAAACCATATTTAAATATATGTACACACGCAAGTTCTACTTCATATAAAATGCATTCCATTGCACACATAATAATAATTGATGCTAGACCACTCTTTATTCAAAAAGCCCTGGGGTAGGATAGAAGGATGGAAAAGTGACGTATAAAGTGAAAGAATGGGGCTAACAAATTTTGAATGGATTTTTGTCTTTATTTTTAAGAACTAAATCCTGCTTGTAGAAACAATGGCCTAGTGTATTAGAACTTAATACTTCTGCTTCTTTAAACCTTCCTCCCCCACCAGCAATTGGTACAGTCTTAGGCCAGTAGAAACTATTGTAGAACAGTAGGTCTAATCCCTGATTAATACCTTCAGGGAAGGACATTAAATGTTCAGCAGATTTTCTGACCATCTGGCGTCTCATTATGAACCGAGGTTTATCCTGGAATTAAAGCCCTTACACCTGATTAATCTGGAACTATAAAGTTACAGCACGAAACATTAAATGCTACCTCTACAAAATTCATAGATGGTTGCTTAAGATTTATTAGTGAAATGCACACAGCAGTCTTCTCTGGCTGACCAGACAACGTCTTTGACTCTTAAGTAGATATTTTGAGTAACATCCTTTCCTTACGCACCATTAGAGCACACAAACTGAGAACACAATGTTAACATGTTCCCAGGTTCTGTGATTAGCAGTAGTACACTATTACCTATAGCAAAATGCCAGCAAGATATACACATTTCTAGCAGATAATGTTTTTTTTTACATACAGTAATATTAGCAGACAATGCTTTTTTACATGATGAGTGTGCGTGTATGCATTTATGCATGTTCATGTGCATGTCTGTGCACGCATGTGTGTATGTATGTGTGTGTATGTATGTATCTGTGTGTGTGTGTGTGTGTGTGTGTGTGTGTGTGTGTGTGTGTGTGTGTGTGTGTGTGTGCGTGTCTGTGTGTGGTGGCATGTATGTGTCAATATATATATATATATATATATATATATATATATATATATATATATATATATATATATATATTTAATGTGTAAACTAATGTACTGCCTGAGAAGGTCGGATAGTGTGCCAGCTTGGAAAAAGACTGCAAAAGCAGGCACATTCAAAATGAAACCCTCAGGAAGTGCTGAAATGTAGAAATAAAACAAATTCCACTTTTGTAGATAAGCATATCTATCTTTCTTTTTTAGTTATTTTAACTTATCCTTTTACCTTATGCAGTGCATCTCAATATCCCATGCTGTGTGTTATAAACAGCAGTTGTGGGATAATCACATAAAGCTAAGTTGACATAGCTGTATAATGTTTGTAATGTGTCAGGGGCACTTTAGAGATTGCTTACATGTGATAACTTATCAGTAGTGTTAACCCTGCATTTAATACATTTAATACTCTGCTGTCACTCATTCCTTGTACTGTTCCTGCCAGCAACATGTCCAGCACAAACCTTGGCCCTGTAGTGCCAGGCCTAACAAAAATGATGTAAAGAATGAAATAAAATCAGTTAATAGTATGATATTTATTTATTTAACACCATTTATCTTGTGGTGCTTACATTGTACATTATGAAGCCCCATACATATTTATATGATCCTCATTCTACTGTAGGGTATAGAGTTGTGTCACTGTGGAGACAATGACAACTTATGGGCCATGCAGCTCCTGTT
>NC_056733.1:838026553-838061553 GCF_019279795.1 Protopterus annectens
AGCCTCCCACTGTGCCATCACAGAATTTGCAAAACTATTGGCACAGCAGGTGCCTATCGCTACTCCATGTATCTGTCTATAATAACTATTATCAAAAACAAACACATTATTTTCAAGGACTACTTCCATGAATTCACATATCAGTCCAACAAGGCTTTGATTATAACCATTCTGTTGGCTCAGATATCTACGTAGGTATTCTATCCCTTCAGAATTGGGAATAACAGTGAAAAAAGACAACACATTGAGGGTGACTAATAGATATTCCCTAGATCCATCAAACCCTTTTATAAACGTATAAAATTCCTGTAGAAACTGTTTAGTGTCCCAAAGTACTACATTAGATCTATCCAATACTGATCTCACATGCTTCTCAACAAAAATCGAGAAGGGTTCAGTGACCCACCCCCTTCCCGCAACAGTAGGTCTGAATGGGGGTATATGCACATTCTTATGTATTTTAGGCATCGCTTGAAACAGCGGTATCACTGGGGAATCTACTGTAAGAAAATTCAAAAGTTCTAAAGTAATGGAATATCTAGTGAACATATCACTCAAGCGACACTTAATCTGCCTTTGCAAACCTAATATATGTCTATAATCCACTTTCTCATAGACACTAATATCTTGGAGCATGTCATTTAATGAACGGAAATAAAAATCCCTGTCCATCACGACCACCATTCCCCCTTTATCAGCTGGACGTATTACTAAAGTGACATCATTCCTTAATGCATTTAAGGCCCTCTCCTGATCCATATTTAAATTATAAAACTTTCTCACCCTACTCAGATCATTAAACATATTATGCATATCCCTCTCACAAACTTTACCAAAAGCTTCTACAATCGGATGATTAGCAGGCATAAAATCACTCAGTCTTTTAAAGCCCACTGATTCAGTCCATTCAACAGCTGGAAAAGTCAATCTCAGCATGATATCTCTCAAGAACAATTTCGAATCAAAAACTGAACTGGATAAGTCAGAAGTTTGAGCTGGAATAAATGTCAACCCCAAATTCAGTACCTGAATGTCATCCACTGTCAATACTCTACTAGACAAGTTCATCACTAGCGATGTCTATTCTCCCACATCTTCTTGATAGTGGTGTACTTGCCAGATACCATTGGCTCCTTCCATTTGTTCTGGCCTCAACTGGTTTGCCCCTCTCCCCTGCTCCTCATGAATACAAAAAGGTGGCACCACAAACCCCGGTACCACCTGGACAACAGCCTCCTTCCTCCTCACTACCGGAGTGTCCTGTGTGCTGGTACATGCCCTAGAACCACTCACACTGGACACATCAGGTCGTACATTAGTTCTCTCCCCCCCTGGGGTCCTTCACAATGTATCACACACCATCTTCCTTCACAACATCACTCAAAGTTAACATGGGGGGCTGGGTTCCATCCTCACTGGATCTAGCATCATCTCGCACCAGTCGCATTCCATCCTCAACCAATCCAGGCCCTTGGCCACCATCAGTAAGGTCCTGGGGCCAAGAAAAAACATTACCAAGCCTAAAATCAGAGAGGTCACGATCCAACCTCTTTCTCTTCTGGTTAGACAGTCGCCGCTCATACATGGTCACAGAATCTATAGCTCCACAGACAGCCTTATCAACCTCCCCAGCTGGGTACATATTGAACAGCTGTCACTGCTGCTTCTCCGCATCTACAATAAGTCTCTCCTCCTCCGGTTTAAAAAATGTGTTCATCAGTCGCATATATCCAAGGCTTGTCTCCAAGTTTAACTTCTGCCAGCTAGCCAGAAGTTCAAGATACTGAGTGCCATATGTCGGCATTTTCAATATCCTCAAACCTCAAGGAACTACCTTTAACTGAAGACAGGCTTCAAAGTGGAACCATTGATACTGCAACCTTTTCAGCTTGAAAAGGTTATCCTCCAAGTCATTTACCTGTCTCTGAAATGCTTGTCTGTCAAAATCAGGTTCCAAAACAGTATCTCCAGTAACCTCACCACCTCTGTAGTCCATTAACGGATTATCAGAATTTTCAACAGTCTATCCAATGCACCGACCTTTACAACACCACCTTGACCTGATGGAATAGGACTACAGTGAATGACATCTTGGACTCGACCCTCTGCCATGCTCTCGTGGGAAAGCACAAAAAATAGAGCACAAAACATGAATAAAATCTTCCAATGAGCAAACCAACCATTAAGGCCAAATTGCAGAAATACGTACAGAAAGAATAACAAGCCAATGATCAGCAGCACAGCATACATAAACCCCAATACTTGTCTGCAAATGAATGCATGTCTTTCTCCAAATAAGTAAATGCACAGTTCAGGTATAAAAAGTCTCCGTTTAATCACAGCATGTAAAATGGTAAGCACTTTCACCACAAATAATATATGGCTTCCTCAGACCGTCATAAACAAATATAAAGAGATATAGCACACACACATATATATATATATATATATATATATATATATATATATATATATATATAAAATCCACCCCAAAAAAATTACAAACTTACCAGTCACATAACACAACTACAAGCCCACCAAAACGTGATGAAGTCAACAAAACACTTCAATATTTAAAGCAACACACAGATAAAATCTGGGAAGGGGTTTGGTAATGTTTTTAAGGGCCAGGGTATGAGAGTGTCCCGGCTACACAGTACGGATGCTAGATATGAAGGGGGATGAGATGTACTCAGACAGGACCTTTGCCTGAGAGGGTATAGGGATAAGGAGGTTGAACCCATATTGATAGAGGTCAATGGCTTGAGAATGGGATGGGTGTGACCCTATTTCTCAGCCACGGTGGATGGTAGGGTATCTGAGACCATGGATAGGACTAGAGACTACAGTGATGTGGTGAAGGTGCGTATGAGGTATACTAGTGATGTTGACAAGATAAGGAGGGTGTTTCAGAGGGAAGATAGTTGTTGAGGGTTTCGCCAATTGATTTTTTAGGTTTAGAAATGTCAAGGAGGTTTTGGTTGGTGTTTCTAAAGTTTTCTGGTTGGGAGGAAGCAATTTAAGATGTTGGAAATGTTAGTGAAGAAGGAGGGTTTGTAGAGGATGGAGTGGATAATATTAAGTTGATAGAAAAGAAGTTGATTAGGGAACACAAGCCAGTTCAGTGATGGGATTTAGGTTGAGTGTTGGCGGAAAATCTAGCTATTTTGTGATATGTATTTTCTATCCTTTTCAGTAGTGTTGCATGTAGGTTAGTGAGGATTTGGGAGCCATAGAAGAGACAAGGTAGAAGATCACCAAGAGAGAGTAACCGTCTTGCCTCTGGTGTGAGATATCTTTTGTTACAGTATAGTAAGATTCCTTACTCTAATAGTATAGATATCGAATTTCATGTTACAGTCAATCTCAACCCCCAGTAGTTTAGTGTAATTGACAGGCGAGATAGCTGTTTTATTATTAGATGTGATATTAAATGTGAGAGTGAGAGATGTGTGTCGTGTAGGAGTTTTGTTTTATTGGGATTTAGTATTAGTTAGTGGTCAGCAAGCCATGCTTCAACAGAGAGAGAAGAGGCTTGGGTTTGTACCTGCAGATGTTCATCTTGTTACACTGCTGCAGTCATTACACTTGGGTTATCCTGCCGTCAGGTGGTCCCACAGTCGGCCAGAGTTCCAAAGTCTTGGTCCGGCATCAGTTGCTGTTGCCTCCTCCCTGATGTCAGTGTGACAGGGGTATATAAGATGAAGCCGACGTCATTTTTTTCAGTCTTTCTTGCCGCGCGGTGCCCGAAGCAAAAGCAGTTTGCAAGTGCCAGTCGGCCGTCTCCAGAGATTTTCATTCCGAATCCAGAACCAACGTCTTCTACAAAGCTAAGTACCCCGTTGGGAAAACTTTTTCTTGCCTCAAACCGATGTCAGTAAAAGTTAATAACTGTATTTCTTGTGGGAAGCAAATACCTCATAAGGATTTCCATTCCTATTGTATCCCATGCCTAGGCCCTGACCACAATGTTACTGGTTGTCGGTTTTGTGCTAGGTTTAACAAGCGCACTATTAAACATTGGTTTGATTTTGCCCAACATTATTTTGGTAGAAAATTCAATTATACCATGTTGTCGGAACTTCCGACGACCAGAATACACAAAAAGCGCACAGACAAGGATAGGCATCCAAGGCCCAAAACTGACAACGAAGCCTCTTCTAGGCCAGTCACTGGTTCTCCGGTTTTCAGTGAGGTGCCTTCGCAGCCCCTGATGACCGCTTCTGTAGAACCACAAGCCGCCTCTGACTTCCACGTGGAGATGGCTGGGCCTTCGGACGCACAAGCTCTTCAGCCTACCGAGACTAACCTTTCAGAGGGCTCTGGAGTAGTTGAGTAACTCACAGCTACAGAGGGTGTCTTCAGACCTACTCAGTTAAGCATTAAACCCTCAGCTAAGTCTAAGCCTCCTTTAAAGTCAAAGAAACAAATGCAGCATTCTCCAGGACAGGCCTCCATGGCTAAGAAACAAATGTTCAAAATGGCCAAAGACCTAATTAGTCTGATCAGGGGGTCCCATCCCCATCCTGATAAAAGGGCCAGACAGGATGCAGACTATGACTCATCCGACCAGGTGTCCATCTCTTCTGATTCATCCTCAGACCTAGGATATTCTTTACCCCCTTATGAGGATTCTGATGCTTAGGAATCAATTCCATCAGCCTCACTGCCTGAGGACTACTCCTTTGGGGAAACCCTACATACCATGAGGGAGTATTTCCACTGGGAAGGCCAGGATTACTCAGAATCCAAGAAAAGGCTCAGAGACTTCTTTTTATTACCTCAACACAGACCCCTTGCTATTCCGCCTGTGTTAGATATTGTGGATGATGTGTATACTGAATCCAGCTTAAATCCTGATTCCTTACCTCCAGCCCCTGTTAAACATGACAGATACTACAGAGTCCCTGACTCACATAAATTTCTGTATAAAAGCCCTGTCGCTGACCCTGAAACTATTTCTCAGGGACCCAAAGGAGTTAAGGCCTCATCAGGCAAGAATCCAGTTCCCTCTGACAGAGATTCCAGAGCATTAGACAGATGGGGAAAGAAAGTATATACGTCTGCAACTTTAGCAATGAGAGCCTTAAATTGCCAGTTTCACATGCTAAAATATCAGCAATTTTTACTGTCTCAGTTAAAACAAAAAATGTTTCCAGAATCAGATCCTCCTAATTTTAAAGACATGCAGGATTTATTGCATGCAGCTGAACAGGTGGAAAAGCATACTTTGCAATATGGTTTTGATTCTCCAGAGGCCTCCTGCAGAGCAGCAGTTACAGGCTCTGTCATTAGAAGACATGCTTGGTTAAAAGAACATACGTTACCAGATCATGTTAAAGCAAAATTATTGGATGCACCTTTGCAGCAGGATGTGTTATTTGGAGTTAAGGCAGAAGAGGTATTAAAGAAAATGGAGGATATGGCAAAATCTATGGATTTCTTACAGGTTCAGCCTCCTAGATTTAGCAGAAACTGGCCAACTAAGAATTGGTCCTTTCCAATTACAGACAGACCTCAAAGGGGAAGATACAGACATCCAAGAGGTAGAGGTCAAACACAACGTCCTTACAGGCCTCGACAATGGGTTGCATCAGGCCAGAAAGAAGGGGAAGACAGGCCACAACCATATAAAAAGCAGCTCCAATGACTTCCCACTACAGCTGCCAAACAAATCCTTCTTAGCAGCCCCCTTGGGAGGAAAACTGGCACTCTTCTACCATAATTGGCAAATGATCACCAAAGACAAATGGGTTCTCAACATTGTATTTCAAGGTTACAGGTTCCACTTTCGCACTCTGCCAAGGTTAAAAGGAATGCCAAATCTGCCACCAAATCAATGGGCAGAGGCTCAAAAACAAATTACAGCACTCATGGATATGAGAGCTATTCAAAAGGTACCATCATAGGAGCAAGGACAAGGATTTTACTCAAGACACTTTCTGGTACCCAGAAAGGACAAAGCCTGGAGGCCCATTCTGGATCTTTCATCTCTAAACACTTACCTGGATGTTCCAAAATTCAAAATGTTGACATTACAGCAGCTTCTTCCCACGCTGGGCAAGAAAGCTTGGCTCATGACCTTGGACCTCAAAGAGGCATACCTGCATGTCCCTATCAGACAAAACTGCAGAAGATACCTCAAATTCATAGCTGGTTCAATGCACTACCAAATCTCTGCACTGCCCTTTGGCTTATCTACTGCGCCCAGGGTCTTCACAAAGTGCCTGGCACCAGTAATTGCATTTTGCAGACAGAAAGGAATTCAAATTTATCCATACCTGGATGACTGCCTGATTCAAGCAGAGAGCAAGGACATTCTTCTAAAGCATCTGGCATTTGTAAAAATGTTATTAAGTTGCCTGGGGTACACAGTAAACGAAAAGAAATCAAAACTAGTGCCCTCACAAGACATTATATTCCTGGGTGCCAGCTTGAACACAACGGCCCAAGTGGCTTATCTCACGCTAGACAAACAAGGACAACTGACTCAATACTTTCAGTTGATGGCAACAAAGACCCAGTTCCCTGCAAGAAAAATTCTGCAGACCTTGGGTTACATGGCATCCTGCATACTAATAATTCCATATGCCAGACTGCATATGAGGAAACTACAATGGTACCTAAAGAATATATGGTCTCAACACTGTCAAAGTTTGGAAACAGTTATACCACTAATCCCTTGCCTTCAACAGGAGTTTCAATGGTGGTCTCAAGCTTGTCACCTCAACAAGGGACAGCCTTTTACACAACCCACAGCCAGGCAAACACTGACAACAGATGCATCGGATTACGCCTGGGGAGCACACATGGCAGGCAAATGTATTCAGGGAATGTGAACCATAGAACAAAGGCATCTTCACATCAATCAAAAAGATATGCTAGCTGTACAAAATGCGATTATAGCTTTCAAGGACCTGCTGCATCCAGGACAACTACTACTAAAGACAGACAACACCACAGTTATGTGGTACATAAACAAGCAGGGGGGCACTCACTCCTACCCCCTATGCAGACAAGCTATGACCTTATGGAACACAGTTATAAACCTTCAAGTTCATCTGCAAGCACAATTCCTGCCAGGAGAGAAAAACATACTGGCAGACGACTTAAGCAGAAACATCATGGATCCCCATGAATGGGAGTTGAATCCACAAATATTCAGAATGATAACACAGAAATGGTGGAGCCCGGACATAGATCTGTTTGCATCCCTAATAAACTGCCAGCTACAAAAATACTGCACAAGGAGTTACCATCCACAAGCATGGAAAGTGGATGCCCTCTCATTCAGCTGGAAGAACCTACAAGTGTATGCTTTCCCACCACTTCCTCTCCTGTCAAAGGTACTCATAAAAGCCAGGCAGGAAGAGCCAAAAATGATCCTGATTGCACCAGACTGGCCACGCCAGCACTGGTACCCAATCTTAAGGAGCTTAGCACAAGAACCACCCTGGATTTTGCCTCAAATCCCACATCTGCTGACTCAGCACAACAAACAAATACTAGGTTCAGCTAAAGACCTTAAACCTAGCTGCATGGAAGATTCCTTAGTCAAACAAGCAATGCCTCTCTCCAAAGCTGTTAGGGATGTCATTCTGGAGGCCAGAAGGCCTAGTACCAGGAAAGCCTATTCGGATAAATGGAAGAGATTTTGTGCCTGGAACCAAGCTCACAGCCTTGACCATCTTGTCCCAAACATTCCTCAGATACTACAATACTTAACTGAGATGCTGGACAAAGGTCTCTCCTCCTCATCCATCAAGATCCACGCCTCTGCCATCTCTGCTCATTACAACACGGATCCACCAATTTTCTCTAATCCTCTGTTAAAACAGTACCTCAGAGGGGCTAAAAACATAAGACCACCCCGTAGAGCACCTACTCTAACTTGGGACCTCAACTTTGTTTTGGAGAAGCTAACTTTACCTCCTTCTGAGCCAGCCAACACAGCAGAATTAAAATATAACTGCTCTGCTCCTGGCAATAACATCAGCACAAAGAGTTTCAGAATTACAGGCACTAATGGCAGTGGAACCTTTCCTCATTTTCCACCAGGACAGGGTGTCTTTACGAACTAACCCTACTTTTATGCCAAAGGTGGTATCCAGTGTGGCTCTAAACCAAACTATTCACCTGCCAACTTTTTATCCTAAACCACAGAATAAAGGGGAGAGACTACTGCACTCTTTGGACATTCACAGGCAGTTATGCTTCTACTTGGACAAAACCAAAGCTTTCAGAAAATCTGAGCAATTATTGGTAGCATATGCTGCAGGAGCACAGGGAAAAGCCATTTCAAAACAGACTATTTCAAAATGGATAGGACATTGCATATGTTTCTGCTACACATACCATGGAAAACCTGCACCTAGCAGCATTAGATCTCACTCCACCAGGGCAACAGCCACTTCAACTGCCTACCTCAGGGGAGTACCTACCAAGGATATTTTGGAAGCAGTAACTTGGAGTTCTGTACACACCTTCACCAAGCATTACCATCTGCCTCTATACTCTAAATCCAAAGCTGGCTTTGCCACTGCAGGGCTGCAGGGCCTTATGGCCACCCCTAATGCCTTATAGGACCAGCCACCCTTCCTCAGCTTTGGGATTCTACCCAAGTGTAATGACTGCAGCAGTGTAACACGATGAACATAATACAGTTTTGTACCTACCATAAATGTAGATGTTCAAGTGTAGACACTGCTGCAGTCCAGGTTACCCTCCCTCCTTCCCCTCTTACTGGCTGGTATGTACCTATGTCTTCTACCCTTACTACCTATGGGGAGTATTTGCTGGTAGCTGTAAGTTGTTTTCTACTTTTCTTATGTATGTTGTATTAGCAATTGGAATTGCCTACATATTTAGAGGCACCTGACATCTAGGGCAAGACAAACTGAAGAAAATAGCATTGGCTGCATCTTATATACCCCTATTGCACTGACGTGAGGGAGGAGGCAACAGCAACCGATGCCAGACCAAGACTTTGGAACTCTAGCCGACTGCGGGACCGCCTGATGGCAGGATAACCCAAGTGTAATGACTGTAGCAGTGTCTACACTCGAACAACTACATTTATGGTAGGTACAAAACTGTACTTTCTTGAATTAAAGAATAAGCACAAATTAGCATGGAGTCATCTGCGTATTGGATAACTGATGCATGTAGTGTTGAAATGTGGAGGTTATTAGTGAAGATGGAAAAGAGTAAAGGTCCAAGGATGGAGCCTTGGGGAACTCTTACTCTGACTAGTAGCAGAGGAGAGAGAGAGTTCTTGACGCCACTGAGCATCCTGCTGCTGGCCTGTTATATAGCTTTGGAACCAGGCAATGGAGGGTTTGCTAAAATTTAGTTCTGAAAGACTTTTAATAAGCTTACTGTGACTGACCATGTTGAAGGCCTTTGAGAGATCTGGAAAGATGGCAGATACATATTTAGCAGTGTTTCTATATTTGTTGACTGCATGAGCGAATGACATAAGAGCTGTGGAGTGCTATGAAAAGGCTGGAAGCCATGTTGTGTACCTGTGAGAAGTTTTTGTGTGTTTAGGTAGCCCATGATTTGTGTGTGCATACACCTCTCTAGGATTTTGGAAAGGGGTCAAAATATGGGGCAACTTCTTTGCTATCAACTTAATATTATCCACTCCATCCTCTACAAACCCTCCTTCTTCCCTAACATTTCCAACATCTTAAATTGCTTCCTCCCAACCAGAAAACTTAGAAGCACCAACCAAATCCTCCTTGACATTTCTAAACCTGAAAAATCAGTTGGCGAAACACTCAACAACTATCTTTCCTCTATCCACTGGAATAAGCTACCTTTAACAATCAGATCTATTACACAGCGCCTCCCATTTAAAATTTCTCTAAAAGTCCACTTTACAAATACCTGGACTTGCTCCGGTACACAACCACTGTGAACTTAATCACCTGACCCTCTTTGCATACATCACCTTCTCAATTTGCATGTAATTCTCGCTACAGAACTCTTAACGCCTAATACCTTTTTCACTCAATTTCTCCACTACTCATATTTACCTCCCTCCCTTCTTTTCCCACTTAGCTTACTCCCATTTCTCAGATTTCACTTGATTCTAACTACTACTACTCAGCTCTCTTATTTACAAATTAAAAAAAAAATCTCTAATTTTCCCTTTTTTATCCATAGCCATACTTTTTCTATCACCTGCTCTCTCTATCAAATTCCCCTCTGCTTTTGATTAATGATGTACTTGCTTTTTCCTGTAAGAACTAAGATTTGATATAAAGTACCTCTATACTCTTTTCTTAAACTCTTGAGTTAATTGTCATTAATTCCTCTCTATATGGTGAAGTCCTTAATTGTAATTACTTCTCTATATGGTGAAGTCCTTATGTATTGGTGATATATGAAAGACTTTAACATTTGGTTTTATTGCCTTTTTTGTAAATAACATCTTTAAACTCTCATGTTACAACTGTGATTCCAAGCATTATAATGCATGTTTATATTACCTCATGCATGCTGTATTGTTTGTAAACATTTCTATGGTGTATGTAATACGTTTTTTTCTCAAAAACTTTTTATTAATTTATAAAGTATGACATAACAAACAAAACATCAAAACATTATACATCTTATCATATATGAGTTGATTAAATTTATACATCTTGTAATAATGCATTTCAACTCCTGAAGGTGAGAACAAAACAATATATAACAATATATACAATATATACAATTGATAACCAAGAATCAAAATATGAAATGAGACTATAACCAAAATGAGAAAGTGAAGTATGAGAGTAAATAAATCCTGAAAATGTATTGTGACAATGAATATTATAACTATTAATCACTATTAATAATAAAGAGGACCTTCTCTAAAACTTTATTATTTAAAACCCTTTTCTTTGGACTCTTCCAAATAGTTTTGTGTGCAGAAATGTACAAATATGCCATTGTTCTAAAAGCATTCCAATTTAACTTAGTACGATCAATCCAGTTTTTGGTAATATACAGTTTAATAAGAGAACAAATGGAAACAAGCACATGTGTATCCAATTTAGATAGATGAATCATAGGAATGTGTAAGATTGCAATTTCCCATGATAAAGTGAATTTATGGTACCCCATTTTCTGTAACCTTTCAAGGAAGTCCAAAGTTTATGCGAGAAGTGGCAGTACCAAAAAATGTGTAGAAGGTCAGCTTTGGGAAAGGTGCAACAAGGGCAAGATGGAGACTTGCTCACGTCAAACTTGTTAAGTTTGGAGGGAGTATAATAAGCATTATTATTAATCATCAGCTGTGTGTAAACCAATTTTTTAAAAGGAGAGTATTCCAGAGTATTTCTAATAGCCAAAATTTTTTGATTATCTGTTAAATGAGGATTGTGATTAACCCAAAAGTTCGAGAAAAGACATGACGAGTCTTGTATTAATTTAGTTAATAAGTTATAAGATTTTGACAACATTTTCTCAGGTAGTGATAATGTTTTAATTATCGTTTCCAAATTATTAAGATCTTGTTCTCCTGGCACCCTAGGATCGCAACTATTTATAACCACATCCCTTATTTGGTGTAGTATTGTAGTATAATTACAGTTGACATTCAGAATCTTACGTAAATCAGCTAGGGACACGTCTTTATATTTCAGAAATGTCCAAACCTTAATATTTTTTATGAGGGGATAATTAGAAAGGTTAAATGATGTATTATCCAGCTTAAAATTTGGGTTCAGATGAATTGGTTGAAGTATATGTGAAATCTTATCCATTTTGATTAGTTTTAATAGTTCCTAAAATGCATTGATCTTATGCTTTAGGAAAATCGAGATTTTGAGGGTGTTCAGGATATCAGTAGATATGAAAGGAAAGGCATCCGGGTTTATGTTCTTGGATATAATATATTAATTCCAAATCCTAACCCAATTTGATGCAATATTGTTGTGAATGTTATTAATTTTAGAAATGGACAGAAGTTTATTTGCCAAAACAATTAAGTAATAAAGATAAAAAATTGGCAAACCTAAACCCCCCCCCCCATCTTTAGAGGATGATAATTTAACATACGAGATCCTAACCACCTTGGGGAACCACAGAAATTTTGCTAATTCTTTATTAACCTTGTCAAAAAAAGATTTCGGGATTATTTGATCTGAAGAACTAAATTGGTACAAAAATTTTGGAAGGATATTCATTTTAATTATGGCAGCTTTAGATAGAAGTGAAAGATTCAAAAGTTCCCATCTACGTATAGCTAGCATTATTGTTGACTGTAATTTATATAAGTTATTTTGAAATAAAGATAAGCTATTATTCTCCATATGTATACCCAGATATTTAACCCCGTATGTAATATGGAAATGAGAGTCAGGAAATGAGTAAGATTTATGAGCTAAATGATTCAAATGAAAAATATGAGTCTTTTGAGGGTTAATTTGATAGTCCAATGCAAGAGAAAATTTCTCAATAGAATTCAAAATCTTTTTAAAGTCTGAGAGAGGAGTTTGAAAAAATATAACTAAGTCATCCGCAAAGGCAGAGAAAAATAAATTATTGTTAAGAATCCTAGGAATTTTGTGAAATGTATTTTGTGATATGTACAAAAGTAAAGGTTCCAAATATAGGTTAAAAAGAAAAGGAGATAAAGGACAGCCCTGTCTCGTACCATTAGTCAACTTTATAGGAATTGAAGTGATTCCATTAATATGTAGTCTAGTAAAGGATTTTTTGTACAAAGTTTTAATAAAATTTATAAATGTAATGGGGAAATTAAAACATGACATAGTCTGAAAGAGAAAATTCCAACATACTCTATCAAATGCATTTGATGCATCCAAGATCAGTGCATACAGTGGATTCTTATCATGTTTTGTAAGATGAATAATAAATTCCAAGGTCAAGGTGTTGTCCCAAATATGTCTATGGGACATGAAACCTGTCTGATTTGGCGAAATTATTGATGAAAGGACGTTTCTCAATCTCTTAGCAAGAATCGAAGCCAGAATCTTAATATCTACATTGATTAATGAAATTGGTCTATAACTGCAGGGGTCAGTCTTATCTTTATTATTTTTCAGAATTAATATAGTTTTTGAAGTGTTCCAGTGAAGATCAGATATGTCATTTATCTTTATATAGTTATACACTTTAAGAAGAAAGGGAGCAATTACTGTTTTAAAGGATTTTAAAACGTTAGGTGTAAATCCATCAGGGCCCAGAGATTTGCCAATCTTTAGCCCATCAATTGACTCTGTAATTTCTAAAAGAGTAAGAGGAGATGAAAGCATATTTTGTTGTTTTTCATTTAACCTAGGAAATATTATGGAACTTAAAAAGCTATTTATATAACTATTATCTATAGAATTAGAAGATTTGGAATATAAATCTGTATAAAATGATGAGAAGAGATTCAAAACTTCCTTATCCGTATTATATATTTGGTCTTTATATTGTATGGGCGATATTTTAGATCTCTCAAAATTTTTCTTAATTATTCTTGCTAAGGTTTTGGAAGAAATTTGAGCCCATTCTGAGTAAGTGACTAATAATCTTTGTTCCAATATTGAAAGATTGTTTTGATGTAGTAAAATTGTAAGTCTATAATCTGCTTTTCAAATGAGGGGTCCAGATTTAGTCTATATTGATTTTCAAGAGATTGAATATTCAGTTTTAGATATCTTTCTTTACTACTAAATTGTTTTTTAAGATATGCAGCCTTACAAATAAACATTCCCCTTAACCTAGCTTTGCATGCCGCCCACTGTATGTCATAGGGAATATCTGTTAAATCTAGCTCATTTTCCATTTCTTGAATTATTTCTGTACACATTTTACTAGTTTCTTCATTAGAGAGCAAGTTATTGTTTAACGTCCAACTATTCCTTTTGAGTTTATGACTCGGGTTAAAATTTAGATTTAATTTAGCTAGGATTCTAGAGTGATCAGATAGAAATCTAGGTTCAGTAGTAAAATCCATTAATAACTGTGAAAGGGAATTTGAAAAAAGAAAAAAATCCAATCTAGACCATGACTGATAGCATTTAGAATAATAGGTATAGGTATAAATTTTATTTGAGTAATTAATGAGTTGTAAAGGGTCTATAAGATTATACTCTAATATTAAGTCTTCCAGAGCAAAGGATGCTTGCTGATTATAAGAAGAACAATTTGTACGGTCTATGGCTGGGTTAATTACAGCATTCCAATCCCCACCCAAAATAACAAAGTTATCTTTATATGACGAAAGTATGTTGTATATCTGAAAGATAAAAGTATGTTGATTACTACAAGGGCCATAAAGATTTAGTATCAGTAGTGGTAAATCCAAATTGTGCATGGAAGCAATAAAATAGCACCATCTACCTTCATCGTCATATTTTTCTTCAATAATAGTTCCCTGGAATTTTTGCTTAACTATGATAACCACCCCCCTAGAGTTAGAAGTGTCCCCTGAAGCTATTATTTTTTTTGATCCATTTTTTATTACTTACTTTGTCCCAGTCGTCCCTAGGTATATGTGTTTCTTGCAAAAAAACAAATATTGGCTTGTGATTTATACATTAAATGATATAATAATGATTTCTTATCTTTATTTTGGATCCCCCTTACATTCCAGGAATCAATTATTAATAAATTAGTCATGTAATTATTAAAGGTCTGTTAAAGAAGATGTTAAAATATAGATTTTTTGTGTTTAAGTAAATTATAGCTGTGGAAATTAAACCAAATTTAGTCTCATCATAACAAATAACACCTAAAGGTGAATGTTTCAAAACAAAGTTAACTCTGACCTCATAAGATTTTTTCATCCCTACCCCAGTGCCTACCCACCTAAACCAATCAACCAAGGGAAGATGAGAATAACTATATATAAAATTTAAAAACTTGGTTACCAAAATCTCATACAAATGTGAAGGAAATTTAAGTAAAGTCCTGAAAAGGACTATAACAAGGTTAACAAAACTAAACATATTTACACAACTATCCAAAAACAAGATGCCTGACAAATATGATCCCCACTCAAAAATGTACTCACAAAACTCCTGAATATTTAAATATAATTGTGTCCAGAGTATATATGTAGTTAATGTTGCCCTATAGTAAATATCTATGATATAAGATGTTAGTAAGAAAAAATTTAATTGGTGCAACAATAATGTATTTGTACATATAAAGATCATACATGTATATGTAACAATATACGAATAAAATACAATAAAAAATTAATGTTATTAAGAAATTAAAATCTTCACAGTCAGATATACACTATATTGCTTAATATTACTAATTCCTTTAAAAAGAGTATCTCTGATTAATCATCTTTACTGTCATTAAAAACCAAATTGTAAGACACAGGTTAAAAGGTCAAACAATATCATTGAAATCCCCTGTGTCTCATATTCTTTGACATAACATAAAAACAATATGCAGGATGATATTTAAATGCTTATCATAGGTGTGAATATCGTATGAGATAATTCATTAATGTATACTGTGATGATTATCAAGGGCTTCAACTATCCCTATAAGATGACATTACACCCAAACACTTCCAGTATTGTCATTAAAAGTATGCAGGTGAAAATATTTTTGACAGAAAATAAATACCTAACTTATATAACCAAAATAGTACATATTTTCAGCAGTTTGCTCAATGTAACAACTGCAGCATATTGAGCACAATATGCGTTCTTGTAGATGACATTTAGAATTGTCAGCGCTTAGTAATTGATAGAAGTGTAATATAAACTAATTCCTGAATGTTAGATCTGTTATGCGCCAACTATATGTAAAAATTATTTCTAAAAACAAGCTTACAAATTATATTACATAGTGTTTTAGTTTAAAAGTTATTTATGAAGGCTTAAATGCTTCTGCATGTTCGTAATGCCAAATCGGTATGAAAAAAAGACTTCCTGGATCTCGCACAGCACATCGCCACAGCCTGCAAGAAAGAAAACCACTTACTTGTGAGAAACAATGCAACAGTATACAGGACACAGCATCCAAAGATGAAATCAGCAGTTCTTCAAATGCGGGACATCAGTGGAACCAAAAAAAAAAAAACATATTCTGGGAAAACGGACAATCGCGAACAAGTGTTGTCATCTTTTTCAGCTTCATTTCTGAAAACTTGTCATCACACCACAGAGTATGTAGCACGAGCCTCGCACTTCTGATCAGACAAAAATAATTGTATAACTCTAGCGTCGCTAGTGATATCCAGAGAGTATACACCAAGGTAAAAGGCTCGTGAGTGATTCCAGAGACAAAACTAAGGCTTTCAGTGAAGACTAGTGACGCTATGCAGCACAAGAGACCAGATATTGTTCCCTCCACTCTGTTGATGAATCCTTAGACGAAGAAACCTTACTTTTTCATGTAAATAATGACAAGTTAATATTGGTACAATGTAAAGGCATAATGTACTGAAATATTAATGTTTGAATTTGTGAAAGCTCCAAGAAACATTAAAACACATGTTTCAAACACAAAAAGGCTGAATTATTTTTCACCAGACAAAACTATGTCATATATTCAATATTATGAAAAGAAAAGACATAATATTAAAGATTAGCTCACAAACCTATAACATCAAATGCACTTACAATAGCTATGATCATTATTTTTGAGTGTCATTGGCAGGAAGAGCCTTGAATACTTTTAAAAATATGTCTTTTGCTTCTTGTGGGTCTGTGAACACATAACTCCTGTCATTATAATTGAATGAAAGAGTATTAGGATAACGCATCCTAAATTTTATTCCCCTTTTTATCAGGTCAGCGCAAAATGGAGACAGTTTCTGTCTGTTTAATTTTATTTGAGCTGGTAAATCCTGTGAAAAAGTCAGTTTATGTTTATTCCAGATGAGAATTTTTTTACTTTTAGCTGCTTCTAAGATACGCTGGGTGTCTTGAAAGTTTAATAACCTTGTGTATATAATCCAAGGTGATGTAGAGTCTTGTCTAGTATGCAGGGCTCTGTGCGCTCTTTCTACAGTTAAGGGTTTTGTATTTGTTTCACAATTCAGTAATGACTCAAATATTTGTTTAGTCACAGAAATTAAGTTTTGGTTTTCATAAGATTCCGGCAAACCTCTAATTATTATGTTATTCCTACGACTCCTTGCTTCTAAATCCAGAACTTTAGCTTGCATATCAGCAATTAGATTATCTTTAGATTTTAAGTCACTTTCAATAGATTCTGCTCTTATTTCTATGGCTACATACTTATTTTCAAGAATGTCCATTCTTTCATTAATCTGTTTTAAAGTTTTACCAAAATCAGTGAATTGATCAGAAAAATTCTGTATAGCACTCTGAATTGGTTGTAATGCCATTTTTAAGTCTTCTAAATGAAAATTAGAATCATTTTTTTTCTTTTGCACTTACTTTTATGTTCTCAGTAGATGCTTTAGTGGTTTTAAGTCTCTTGGAACAAGTGTCCTTCTCTGGAGAAAGCAAAGAAGAAAATTTGGCCTTGGTTGACTGTGTATCCATGGAATCTGAGTTGCCAGCCATGCCCAGGTTAGAGGTGTGAAAAACAGCAGAACTGACACAGAGATAAGCTTCTGGAGTGCACGTGCCCACAGGCTGTTGAAGCCAAAAATATTCTGAGGTAAATTAATCCAAAAATTTACCTTTTTCCAAAAATAAACAATCCCAAAATGAAGTACTTGTATCAGAGATAGTTTCTGTAGAAAAAAACTGTGAAGAAATATCGCTTAAAAGTAGTTAAAAATAGCCGGTAATTACATAGCAGTGAGGAGCACACTGAATAGGGAGCAGTCTAGCCGGTGGCCATCTTGGAAAAAAAAAAACTTCTATGGTGTATGTAATACTTTGTGGAGATTTTCTACCCAGGGCACAAGCTCAGTCAGACATTCCCGGTCAACAAATGTCAAATAAATAAATCTCCCTTACCATAAAAAAGGTTCATAAAAAATTAGGTGTACAATGCAGAAATAATTTCTCACAAAAAGCATTAAGGCCACATTGGCACAAACACATTTCATCTCTACAATTCTCTATGCTTCCCCACTCTTATCAGTCTAAGAAAATCAGATATAGTCTGAGTATTTAATGAAATGTAGTTTGATGCATCTGTCATTCTGATGAAGTCAATAGCATAACGGCTGACGAAAGCGCTTAAATTAAAGGACATTTTACTGGAGACCAGCAGTGTGTCGTTTTGTTCATCTTATTTGAATTTATCAGTCTTTTTTGTGTGTTTTGTCCAAAAGCAGATATAGCTAAAACAGATACTTGCTATAACAAAATTGCTAAGTTTGCCACTGAAACCCCACATCGATCACACCACTGCCCTGAACTTAAGCAGCTTAACGGGCTTGAACTTCCTAATCTCCTCCTTTATAACCAACTCATACTAGCCCACAAAATTCTGTACCTCCCTGAAAAAAAAAAAAAAAACAGCACTACAAAATTTATTACATCCCTACTCTAGTAATAGGGTCCTTTGCTCTAACAATAAATTTCTCCTCACAGTAACAAAAGTGAACAATACTGTAAACAAACAACTCTATCAAATTCAAAAGTAAAAAAAAACTTGTCTCTAGTTGATTCGCTGACTCTTTGTGTATAGGAATTCCTGTACTTCTCTTTGATTTTTAACTGTTCTATTCATTACCTAGTCACTTGACTTGTATGTACTCTTTACTCAATTATTAGCATCTTAATACCTCATTGCAAACCAAATATATTTGTATAAGTTAATGGGCAGGATTCACGAAGGCTTGCACGGAGTCTAAGAGTAGTGTAAGACTCCATGCAGCCTTCGCAATCTAGGAACAGCCCTAAATTCCATGTAAGAGACCAGCTAAAACGTCTCTTACACGGAGTGGGCGTGGATATGCTAATTACCTCACTTGCAGCCGAAAGGCATGCAAATGAGGTAGATTAGCGGTCCAGGAAGCCCAAAGCAGCCCGTGTAAGAGCCGTTTTAGCTGCAGAAATGTACTCGGTTGACAACTGAGGACGTTTCTGCAAAAAACACAATGGAGCCATGTCAGCTCCAAATAAAGGGTGCATATGTGTCAGGCAGCATGCCACTGGCCAAATATGTGGCCATTGACAAGGTACCCCGATGCAAATATAATAAATAATTTTTTTTTCTGCGATTGCTGATGTTTAAACGCAGCGCAGCCCCGCGCAAATGGGCTGCGCTGTATAAAACATAAAAATGAAGGTTATAAACCTACAAATGTGGGTTTTATGCAATACATGGATTTACAATGCATGGACCAGCAGACCAAAAACAACATGGCCACCGTTTAGTGGTTGCTAAGGGGGGAAGCTGAGTCTAAGACATGTAACTAAGCATTAGTAGGCAATCTGATGTAAATGAGTGTTAGGATACTGAATTCCACTGTCACATAGCAAATGAGCACATTCTGAGTAGTGTAAGAGATACATAAGGGGGAGGAAAAGAGTAGGAGATAGGTGAGATCACAGAGGGGAATAGCAGAAAGAAATGCAGTTCATTGGAGGTCAGTGTTACATGACAGATGTCAGACACATATCATGGAAAGAGGAGTGCCACAAGATATGCATGGGAAAGTCAAGAAATGGAAGGTGTACACTGTTGCCTACACCAAAGTTTCTTGCTGGGCGTGCATGTGTGCGCACCATGAGGCGCGAGTAGGGCAGTGTGCGCGCATGTAAGGCAGACTGAGCATGTGGGAGCCTGTTGGCAGACTTGTAAGACTGTTTGCGCTGGTGTGCGTGTGTTTTAACCTGAATAAGACGATTCTAAACCGTGTAAGCATGTGTGCGCGCATGTAAGCCACTGTGAGTGTGTTTCTGCTGGTTTGCGCGTTGCTCCCCCCTGAGGAAACAGAAAGGAAAAAGGAAGCACCAGAATTAGTAGGAAGCTAGCAGGGAATACTGCTGGAGCTAGCAGGTGAAAACAATGAGAAGCAGGCAATTACACAGGCAGAATAGTAGCTCAGCCAAGCACTTAAAACTCTGCAAACAGCACTGCAGGATGTTTCTCTCAAGAGACACTGCAAGTCAGGAGTAAGCTATTAGAAGTGAAAACTGAAAAAGCTGAACTCAGAGCAGAAATGCTAGGGGCTGCCATAGCTGTCATAAGGAGACATAGGCTACTTGCTGAGGGTGGTGACAATGCAAATGGTGCCAGACAACCCACAGTGAGGAGACGGAGAAGAGTGTACAGGCCCAGGGTCACCTACCATGGGTTACATGAGCTGGAGATAGTAGAGCGCTATAGAGTGGACAGAGACCTCCTGCAGCAAATTGTCGAGCTGTGCAGGCCATGCCTCACACACAGAGCCAACAGAGGAGAACCCATCCCAGTGGAAACCAAGGTATGTGTTGGCCTAAGAATACTAGCAACAGGTACCTTCCAGAGACCAACTGGTGATATGATGGGGATACCACAGTCATCAGCCTCCAGGGTACTGCACCAGTTCCTGGATGCCATGTCAGCACATGTCGGAGATATTGTATATTTCCCCAATGCCCGTGAGGTATTGGCCAGCAATATGCGTCTCTTCCAGCAAATAGCGGAATACCCTGAGGTAGTGGGTGCAATAGACTGCACGCACATACGCATCAAAGCACCAGCCGGTGAGCGGGGTAGGGCCTACATTAACCGCAAAGGCTTCCCCTCCATCAACTGCCAAGTTGTGTGTGATGCCCAGGGCATAATCATGAATGTGTGTGCTGGCTGCCCTGGGAGCTACCATGATTCCCATATCTGGCATTTGGCGCAGCTGTACCAGACATTTGCCAATGGGGACATCCCACATGGGCACCTAGTGGGGGATGCAGGTTATGCACTGGAGCCGTGGCTGATGACACCCATCAGAAATGCACACACACCTGAACAGGAACGCCATAATGAGGCACACGCACAAACACGTAATGTAATAGAGCATGTGTTTGGTCTGCTGAAGTCACGGTTCCGGTGTCTGGACACATCTGGTGGAGCCTTGCAGTACTCACCAACTACATGTACCCAAATTGTCATGGTATGTGCTATGCTACATAATATGATCTTGTGAAAACAGCTGTAGCAGGACCAGCATAGGGCCGGGCCAAACAGCCTCCCACCATTGCCAAGGCCATCACAGGCGGAGCATGACTCGGAGGAGGAACAACCTGGGCCTGCCCCAGTAGGCAGAAGGAGGCGTGCCCAGTATGCCCTGGCCTTGGCAAAGAGGCAATGCATAGCACATACACTGGCTCAGTAGGTACCCTGGGAATGATACCCCTCTCTGACTCACTCATATAATAACAGGGATGCCTAAAATGACATAACCTGCTCTCAAACATGTACAGGGAGTGTAGTATGTGCATCCGACAGAGGCAGTCCTGCAGCACCACCCGAGGCATGAATGCCATGTGTAAAGCAATGTAACACCATGTAGTATATGCACACTAGATGACCCTGACTAACATCCTACCCTCACCAAGCATGATGCCACAATATGACGATGAGATGATCAATTGCAATAATTGGCTGAAGTATTGCAGTTAGTCAAAGGGGATCCCATGTGTGCCAGCCTGGGATGACATGCTGAGCATGACATGATGCTCCACCTGCTAGGGGTGGCGTGCACCTATCAGTCCAGGCCTTATGGATACTGGCAAAGGCTGTTGTTACCCACAGTGTGCCCTGAATAGGTAAGGCTCAAAACACAAACCCACCTCCATAGGTATCACATAGGATAAGAACCTAGATGTAATGCTACCCAATGCCAGAAGTCTAAACAGCAAGATGCATGCAGTCTAAACTCCCCCAGTCTGGAGAATGTTGATATCTGTCCTGTAACAGAAAACTGGGTCAAGGCTCACAACAGCACCCTAACACTACCAGGTTACACCTCATACTGTGCTGTACAGCCTCAAAACATGGAACAAGCTACAAAAGGAGGGTGACTAGCAATAATTGTCAAGGATAACCACACCCCCATGTTGGTACCACAACAAGAAACAGCATGGACTAGCCATGGTCAAGTAACAGTGGCTAAAACTGCATCCCAGTTAATAGCCTGCTACAGACTACCATCCTAAGACCAGGAAGTGCACCTGGCCTATGTTGGAATACATGAATATATCAAGCCCTCCATACCACATTATATTGGGTGACTGAAAATACCCAGACATAGACTGGGAGCATTATACTAGCTCCAACACTGTAGGACAAAAGTTCCTAGAATCCATAAACCAAAATGCCCAGGAACAACGTACCACTCCCACAAGAGGGGTAAGCATACTGGATGTGATAATCAGCAACATGGGTACTGGATGGCAAGATGAGAAGTGTATCCCTCACTGGTAAGACCAGACCATAGAGTAATCACACTGGATATACACATCCTGACCACAGTCCCTGGCCAGAAAACCACAGTGAAAAACATGTGGAAAGCAAAAGTTGCACTCCTCCAAACTGATGTGGAATCCATTAAAGGCCCTGTGCAGGTGCAAAATATGGGCCACACCTCAGAACCTGTTATACAGGCATTCCATGAACACTGCCAGGAATGCTTGGATTATGCAATCCCAAATAAAACCAAGACGCAATGCCATACATGCAGGCATCTGGCATGGTGGACTCCAGCCATTACCAAACCATGCAAGAGAATGAGGAAGCTACTACATGATAGAGCAAACATAAAAAGGGAAGTAATCACTGATCAGTAGTATGGCAATAAAATATGTCCACACATACAATCCACTAAGGCCAGCTACAACAAGTTGAATCTGTGAATCTTGAGGCAATGTTACACCTGCCCCAAGTGCACAGACAACCCTCAACTCCCCCCAAGAAATATAAATATATGTGAGAGATGCAACCATTTATCCAAACCAGAGGCTGAGCTCCCTCAACTCAGTACTGTCAAAACTAGTCAGGAGGAGAAGGTAACCACACACACCACAAACCCAGTCCCACATAGACCTATCACAACTGCAAATCAAAGACATAAACACAGAAAAACATTCCCGGAGACCCTAATTACAAACACACCACACCAACAGAGGCCTCCAAAGCAGACACCCAAGCAACCACAACCTCCAAACATAGCACATGCAACACATAGTACACAAAGCTGGTGTGCCAAACAGTCACAGGCCAGAAGGAGAAACAACATGCCTGATACAGTTGTAATAGGTGACTCCATAGTCAGACACACTGCTGTCCCACTCACCAGACTGAACAAGGGAAAGGGTACATTAAGCTGCCTGTAGGCTGCTACAATACGCCACATAACACAAGTACGCAGGTCACCCCAAAGCAAGTAGAAATATGATGCAGTCATTGTCCATGCTGGCATGAATGACCTGAGATGTACCTCCCCGGACTACATGAATAGAGACATAGATGAGCTCTCTGATTATGTAGTCCAGGCTGGTATGACACTGACTGTTTGCCTCATCCTACCCTCACCAAGAATGATGCCACAGTACAAACACAGAATGATCAGCTTTAACAAGTGGCACAATTACTGGTGTCACTCCAAGGGGATCCAATGTCTGTTTGCTTGGGATGTCATGCTTGACAAGCCACGCTGCTGTTCCAGGGATGGCTTGCACCTGTTAACCCTGGGCATCTGGATATTGGATAAGGCTTTTGCCACCTCCATAGAGCCTTTCGTAGGCAAGGCTGAAAAGACTAACCCACCACCCTAGAAAACATAAGTGGAAAGAAACATAAGGGTAATGCTGACCAATGCCAGACATGTAAACCTCAATATGCATGCTCCCGAGGCCCTCCCCAGTATGGAGAACATTGATGTCTGTGCAGTAACAGAAACCTGCAGCAAGCCTCCTGACAGCACACCAGCACTACCAGGTTATACCTCATATCATGCGTTATGGCCCCATAACCTGGACCAGAACATAAAAGGAGGGGGAGTATCCATATTCAGCACAGACACCCATACATCCAGGTAACTGACAATGCACGAAGCATTGGAAACCACCCATGTGCAACTAACCGTAGGCAAAACTGCTGTACAGTTTGTAGCATGCTACAGACCACACTCTCACACACAGGAACCCCACCCAGCTGTCCTGAAGACACTGGACAGTATGAATGTCTCACCAAATACCAAACAAGGTACTCACACATTATCACATAGGTGGTAATCCAATATGTATGGAAGGAGTAATCATGGACCTAGGGACACAAGTGGACAGTAACCTGTTATGCGACACTCACATTGCCAACGTGGCTAGGAAGACTGTCTATATTGGACACCGTATCATGAAAGGATTCACATCTATGTCAACAGAGGTCATTGTGCCCCTATACTGTTCTCTTATCAGACCCATAATCTAGTACAATGCCTCATTTGGGATGTAACTTACCCGACACCTGCAGCAGTTAGAAAGACCTCAAAGGTACCTCACCAAGAGGCTAAAGGGTCCCAAATATATGTAATATGCTGCCTGGCTGTAGACACCCCAGCTTTATGCAGTCACATACTGCCTACACAGAGACATTGTATGCCTGTTGTACAAGGCCATGTCCAACACAGGAGTAATGGACATGCTCCACCCCAGAAAACCCAAAGCCATCGGAGCTGTGAGAGTGAGAGATGTCAACCTCAACACCTAATGAAATAGGATGTGCTGGAGGGACAGATACATAACCCAGAGGCTCCCTACACCCTGGAACAGAATCCCACTCCATGTTAGGCAGAGCCCCTCACTGACACTCTTCAACAGGAATCTTGCCAAGTGGATGGATGATCATAGATGTACACTGGGGGTCTTCACTGTGTCATGTCCAGACAGAGGCACAGTAAAGTAAATCATAAATGGCCATAATATTCACATAGCAAGGGGTGGTGAAAGCCACACACACTCTGGCTAGGCTTATAAATGCCCTAGGGTGGATAGCCTAGTATGAATCTATGAACCTATGAAGATACAAATTGTACAGGACACTAAGGATAATCACAAGGCTTTCCTAACTGATGGTAGGAACCTTGTTGAGAATTCATAGATATGCTCTGAATCACTCAAATATTACAAACAACATACCAAACACACACACATATTGCCAACATCCAATCTGACAGGTGCAGTGCAACCCCCCCCCCCCAAATGCAAAATATCTATCCCAGCAGACTGCTGGCCCCCTGACATTGCAGATGCTGAGGTAACAGCCAGCATCTACAAAGCAAAACACTCAGCAGCAATAGTATGAGATGGTGTCCTGGGCTGAGTCCAACATGGACTCCAAGAAGAATGGAATGCCAAATCACACTACTGCTCAATGTCAGCCTTACCACAGGATATGTACCCAAAGAGCAGTGTACAACAACAGTGGTCCTTCTCAACAAAGGTGTTGCCTGAATGGATACTGCAAACTACCACCCCAGAATCCTGACAAGCTTGGTCTGCACAGCTATGGAAAGGATCAGCATGTACCGCAGACATAAAGATATTGGGGACCTACTGACACCAGACCCTACCCAGTGTGTCTTTCTTAAGTGCATATCCTGCCCCTTACACATGTTTGACTCATTTGAAACAGTCATTAAGGTCATTGATGAGGGCAATGTGGTCCACACAGCATAGCTGGACCTTGCAAAGGCTTCCGTACAATACCCCACGTGTTCATTATAGATAAGCTCACCAGCTTAAATATAAACCCCTATGTCAGTAGAGGGGCTGCAAACCAGACCAAGGACAGAACTGACATGGTCAGACATGCTGCAGCCATGTCAGAATACAAACCAGATATAACTGGCATCCCACAAGGCTTGGTCCTGGGACCTCCCTCATTTGGTATATATGTCCCATGGGTACAGGCCAACATGGAAGGACTGTGTCTGAACAAGTCTGCAGAGGACTACAAACTGGCCACCATATCTGACCCGCCAGCTGACACAAGCATCCCACAAAAGGGCCACATAGAAACAGACAACTGGTGCCATAGCCATGTTAGCAAGCTAATTGCAGAAAAGTGTATGGTCAACCCCTGTGGATATACAGTAAGTGCCCACCAATTACCACATAGGTGTTAACCCATTAAGTACTTAACATGTAACGAGAGACCTGGGGACACAAGTTGATAGATATCCTGCATTGGACAAGCATGTGGCTGTAGTGATTACAGAAACATACCATATACCCACATAATCATGAAGGTTGTCAGATCTAGATAAGGGGAGGTCATTGTGGCTCGCAGTCATCCTTCATCAGCGTTACAATTGACTACAATAGCCCCTGTGGGATGTACCTCAGCAGACACCTCCATCAACTGTAAAGTCCCCAAAAGTACCTCACCAGGAGTATCAAAGAGCTTGAACAGATGCCATGTGTTGCCTGATTAAACAAACAGCAGCTCCACACACTGCCATACTGCCCACCCAGAGGCAAGCTGTGCCTGATGTATAAAGCCATGTCCAAGCTGGAATCAATGAACATGCTGCACCTTGTACAATCTGAATGGCAGTGAGCTATGCACATAAGAAACCTGAACCCCAGCACTGACGTACATAGGACAAGCTGTACTGAATGATCCATAACACAGAAGCCACCCCCACTCTTGAGTAAACTCCCAGTACAGGTTAGCCAGAGAGTCACTCATCGACTCTCCTCAAGAGGAATCTTGATGAGTGGATGGGAGATGGTAGGTTTACCCTGGGTATCACTGTTATGTCATGGGTAGAAGGAGGCACAGTATACTAACCATGACATATGTCATGGCAAACTCCACTTACAATGTGTGTCGAAGGACAAACACACTCTCCGACTAGCATTAGAAATGGCCTAGGGTACATCGCTAGCATTTGCCAATGTACACCTATGTTGTGGAATACACTATCAATGTTGGACAAGCCTGGTGTAAGTAGTTCATATCTGAACATATTGCAACATGGTCAGATGTGCACAATTGGCCCCTAACCAGGCTGTTGTGCTCAGTATGGAAATGTAAAGCAGTGATAGGACTAAAGCCCAGGATACTGTCCACCACAGTGAAAGTACTGAACCAGTAAACTATACGGTACTACACTGTTAGGTCAGTATGAAAGGATGTTGACAACTGTTTGCAAAGTATCCCATGCAAACCCCTGCAGGCACAGTATAATCCCTGTTGTGTTCAGACACAAAGCAGTTGGACAGTAACTACACAACATGACACACAACACAACCATAAACGTGAGATATTGTTGAAGTTCACACTCATCCACAAATGTGGTGGGCTGCAGAGTTCAATGGAAAGCTCACACTGGGCATGCTCGCACACTTTGATAAATGAGACATATGTCAGACAACATGCCATGGAAATCCTGAACTGGGCATGCTCACACACTTAGGCCAAATCTCACTTTAGGCCAAATCTCACTTTAGCAGTTGGCCACACATATCTGGTATTTGTACGTGTTATTCCAGGAACCAACCACATTACAGCAATCTGCCCAGTGCACACAGTTAAATGACTACAGAGACATAAGTGATATAGTGGATCCCTCTCATATTCAAACATCTTCCACAGATACACAAGTTGTTCATAGAAACAGGGAATGTTATGGCAATAAAGACCTGCAAACAGTCTATCAGCAACATATATTGTGCATCTGACAATTAAACATATGGGTGTAGAGGTCAACACTAGGCTGTTTGCCCTAGGGAATGACAGCTTAGCCAGAGTGTGCTTGGCATCTGCCTCCCCAGTACAGTAGGCTACTGTGCCACTGTAAAGTAGGTCACATAAGGCACCGTGTGAGGCTAGTGTGCTGTGCCTCCATCAAGCAGGACACAGTGGAGATCCCAGGGGTTGAATTTGCTAAGCCACATCTATGTTGTTGGTGTGTGCTGGAAGAGGGTTGGTGAGGACCTCTAACAGTAAGTGGGCGTCAATAACAGACTGAGGGGAGCCTTATCTGCATTGTCTGGACAATTTCACTGTCAACACTTTGTCGTGATGATTATGAGGGATTGAAGTGTCGTGCCAGTACTGTTCAGAGATGTCCTCTCTCTGTGGGCTACTGCTCTGCAATGTATTAGCTCACTCTGTCTGTTGGACAGCTCATATATGGCTGGTGTACACCTGACAGGTGTCCTGTTGTGGAGGAGTCATGGGTATATTTGGGATAGCATGATCAATGCAAACCTTCCACATGTTCATAGAATGCAAATGTCAAGGATTATGCAGAGTGGCCTGTATACTCCCCCAGCATGGGTCCTTTGAAGTCTTCCACCCCAGTCTTCACAGGTATAAAGTCTGCTTTTGATAAATACACTTTGTTTGCAGTGACAACCTTGTCTGGGGGTGGGGATGGGATATGGATGTCCAGGGAAAGGCGGGTATGGTCAGATATCAACAATGGTGGTCTACCTCTGGTGTGGAACAGTGAGTACCCATGTTGCAGATGGTCAGGTGCAATATGTATTCCCCCTTGTGGCTGTGGTGAGTAGTTCTGCCATAGCACATGGACTCACAAATTGTAGTGGCTGTAGGGTAATGTTGTAGAGGCCTGAGTAGTTCCCACACACAATATACCTGTACCTGACGTTAGCAACTGGAATGGTGTATGTGAACACCTGCATATCTTGGCACTGTTCCTAGGGAAGCAAAGTGTGTGTCCTGGATGTGGGAGGGGTGGTCTGAACTGGTTGTGTTGTGTGTTACAGGTCCTGTGGTCACGAAGCATGGTATAGAACATAACCTGCCAGTGCTGATGTGCATATCTGACCCTGACATAGGTGGCTGAAAATGCATATATATGCTATCCCCCACCTGACAGGTAGTACTAGATGTACATACCTCTGTAGAAATAATGATGTTAGCACCCTATAAATACTGCAGGTGCAGAGCCAATGCCCAGTAATTCGGATAGTGCGCTCTGCTAATGCATCTCCCTCAAGTGTCATAATATAGTTAGGTAGGGGTTTGAATCCTGCAAATGCTCGGTGTGTGTGCAATTCTATGTAAGAGAAACGTCCCTTTTGGCAACTGGGAAAACACACTACAGGATGCACATTCCCCTTTCTAAACACTGATGATGTCAGCACCCTATAAGTACAGCAGGAGAAGGGAAATCTCCCAGTAATGGGAATAGTGCGCTTCGCTAATGCGTCCATCTCGAGTATCATATCATACTTAGGTAGGGGCTTGAATCCTGCAATTGCTCAGTATGTGTGTGGAGGGGGGTTAGTTTGTGTGCCATTCAGTATGAAAAAAATGGCCCTTTTGGCAACTAGGAGAACACACTACAGGATGCACATTCCCCTTTCTAAACAGTGATGATGTCAGCACCCTATAAGTACAGCAGGAGAAGGGAAAGCTCCCAGTAATGCGAATAGCGCACTCCGCTAATGCGTTTGTCTTGAGTGTCATAACATAGTTAGGTAGGGATTTGAATCCTGCAAGTATGGGTGAGGGGGTTAGTGTGTGTGCAATTCTGTGTGAGGGAAATGTCCCTTTTGGCAACTAGGAGAGCACACTACAGGATGCACATTCCCCTTTCTAAACAGTGATGATGTGAGCACCCTATAAGTATAGCAGGAGAAGGGAAACCTCCCAGTAATACGAATAGCGTGCTCTGCTAATGTGTTTGTCTTGAGTGTCATAACATAGTTAGGTAGGGGTTTGAATCCTGTAAATGGCAAGATTGTGTGGGGGTGTTAGTGTGTGTGCAATTCTGTGTGAGGGAAATGTCCCTTTTGGCAACTAGGAGAACACACTACAGGATGCACATTCCCCTTTCTAAACAGTGATGATGTCAGCACCCTATAAGTACAGCAGGAGAAGGGAAACCTCCCAGTAATGCGAATAGCGCGCTCTGCTAATGTGTTCATTTTGAGTGTCATAACATAGTTAGATAGGGGTTTGAATCCTGCAAATGGCAAGTGTGTGTGGGGGGTGGAAGTAGGATATGTGCAATTACATGTGTGAGAAAACTGACCCTTTTGCCAACCAGTACAACCCACCAGCTGCTGCATATTCCAATCTCTACACAGAGATGATGTCAGCACCCTACAAGTACAGCAGAAGAGGGCAAATCTCCCAGTAATGCAAATTGCACACTCTGCCACTGCGTCTCTCACTACTGTCATAGCACAGTTAGTTATGGCTTTGAATTCCATACATGCCACGTGTGTTTTTGTCACACAGAATGCCCATGTGTGTGGATTGTTGTTCACAATAATGCATGATATCGATTAAACCAGTAATGGCAATGGACACAGATGATGTATGTGTGTGCCAAATACACATATGTACCTGTGACCTTCAATAGTTCCCATGTCTGATGCCTGCCACATGTGAATACATGGTATTTGCACTGGATAACATTGTGACTCTGGTCTTCTGTGCGGGTGCTGCATGTGGTATGTGTATATACAGTGTCAGATGTATATGGTATCATCCTAGCAGTGAGGGATACACATCTGGTCTGGGGCATATAGTCTACATGTTGTTGATGAACAGCTGCTGCATGTTCTCACCTGTTGTGGGAGTGGTAACAAGTTGTTCCATAGCAATGCAGTGACTACATACTAGGAACCTTTCAGCTAGGGTGTTGTAGCTACAGTAATTCATCAGCATTCAGTAATACGTCAGCATTCCTGGTGATGGTATGATGCCAACCAAGGTCAGGGTCATACCAGCCTGTGCCACATGCACAGAGAGCCCTTCCATATTCCCTATCATGTAGTCCAGGGAGGTACATCACAGGTCAGCCATAGTGGCATGGACAATGACTGAGTCATATGTGTCCATGCCTCTCACTGACCTTTATGCTTGTGTTATGTGGTGGACCATAGTGCCCCATGGACATATCACTGTGACCTTCACCTTGTCCAGCCTGGTGAGCAGGACCTCACTGTACCGGACAATAAAGGTACCTAACACAACTGTAGCAGGTGTGTTGTCTAGCCATACAGGCTGTGACTCTTTGGCATACAGGATTTGTGTGCTATGTGTTGCACGTGCTGTGTTCCAGCTTAACGTATGCCTGTGTGCCAGCTGCAGAGGTGTCTGCTGCTCAGGCAGGATGCTATTCTGAGGCTCCACGAATGGCCCAGTGTGTTCACGTGTTTGGATTGCTGTCAGTGTAGGTCTACATCAGACTGGTATTGTAGTCACTGTAGTATCTCATGCCACCTGACAGGTTATGCCAGTACTGGGTTCAGAGTGCTTAGTCCCCAGTTTGGCTATGTGGTTGCATCTCATACATGTGTTGTACGTCCATGTGTAGGGGTGAGTGTTGACTGTGTACATGTGGCAGCTGTGACATTGCCATATGACCCACATATTCCACAACTGTACCATAGAGGTGACTGACAAGTGACCTTTGCACATGCTACCATAGTATTGTGATTGCCATGGTGATTAACAGAACATAGGGCCAGTGGGGAACAAGGTACAGAATGTGAGTATGTGAGGGTGTAGTGCCTGTGATTAGTTAGCACTGGCATATATGACTGTTCACGTGGACAAATGCCAGGTAAGTCATATGCCATGTGTCACAGGCAACATACATGTGAACAGGACAAACAGTGATATTCTGTCAAGTGAGACATGGACATACATATAGTAAGCTATGCAGATGTCACTAGGAGTCCACAGAAGCTCTGTAACTCTGCATTGCAGGTGGGATCAGTGTTCCAGGGTAACTGCAAGCAAACATGCATGCAAACAAAGCTACAGTAAGCAGGGCTGCATGTAGTCCATTGTACAACAAACAAGCTGTACCACTTCCAGTAGGTAACAGTGCAAATATGCAGGCACTATACACGTGTACATGGAAATACACAGGTCAGATGGCTAGGGTCCAGTCTCAGCGCACACAAGTGTACAGACCATGTACCATCAGGATGTACAATAAATGGATGGAAACCCAGGTGCTCATACCTGCAGTAATACACATGTCAAATAGACACTGAGCCTTCACTCAGTGGTTCCATACTTAGTAGGATGTATGCTACCTGTCCTGTCACCACAGTATCCCTGACATTTATGGGGACTCTCCCTCCTGCGAAAGTTAGCTTTGTGTGTTGGGGCTGTCTAGCATGGTATGAGATGTGAGCTTGCAGTGCTAGGGTGCTCCTGTGTGTCCTGTACCAGTCGTGTAGTACTGCACACATATCAACATCCTCAAACATCCGCATTGCAGAGTCCAGTGTGGGCAACATGCCACTTGCAGTTTACATGTCAATCATTGCGTATCAATACTTTCATTACCTTATCCCCTGTGCTACCTATGTATGTAGCCTTCTGTTGACATCCTTACCACCAGTATGCCAACATGTGCAGATGATACACTATGGTACTTACCATGGGTGTAGACAACAGTACAAGACAATCATACCCTTACTGCATCAGGCATGCTGGGATATACCCACAATTATATCAGCACACAGTACTGTTAACAACATGATACTATTACTACACATCTATGTAGTCACCCTGTGCATCAGCAACATGTTAACCTGTACCTGCACTGAGGTTACAGATTGCAGGAGGTGGCACAGTTTCATCATATGCACAGGGTGTGAACTTGGTATGCCTGAGTCTGAAACTGATACCACCTATTGACATGTATGTGTATGTGTGTTGGTGAGGGACAGCAGTATAAGGTGGGTCAATGTTGATGCAGTGTGTGCATGTATGCGGTAGCCCTAAGCGTTGTCAATTTGCATGTGTGTATGGATGCACACAGTTCCACCTCAATGCTGCCATATACTGGTGTTTGTGGACAGCCACAGACTGTACCTGCCAGGTCATACAGATCAGTGTCTCAGGCCATGGACATGGTACCTGTGCCTTGCAGGGGTGCTGCGGACTGTATCCGGTACCAATCCAGACTGGGTACTGTCATCAGAAGCAGGTGTTCATTGACTGGACACAGATCCCTGTCAGGCCTGTCCAGAGCCACGTGCACGTGGTCTCCTGGGACAGTCTGATGACAGCACATCCCCAGCATTGCTGGGGCTGCTGCTGGCACTATGAGGGCAGCCGCGGCCCTGTTGTCATCCGCGATGACTGCCAGCTGCTGCAATTGCTGGCATATGCCCACGTCGACACCTCAACCGTCCATCACCCTGGCTCATGGACATGTAGTTGTGGAACCGATCTAATATGTCCCCACAACGTCTGTTTATGACATCGGTGAAATTACGGATGGCAGGCGCAATGTCACGCATGCTGTCAGTTATGGCTGTGCGACAAACTGTCAATTCCCTCAGACCCTGTCTGGTGTACTGTTCCATACGTGACTGTGCCTGCATGTCAGCCCGAAACATAGCTGAGGTTGTAAGACCTCTGTGGGCACGTCTGACAGGGGCAGTACGCCCACAGATGCTCCCAGGAGAACCCCTGGACATCTGTCTGTGTGGTACCATCTCAGGGTCATGCCCATGGCTGCTGTGTGGGGAAGCATGTGCCACAGATACCACATTACCCTGGTCAATGCCCACTGTATCCTGTCCATCACCTAGGGACATTGGTGACAAAGGGTGTATTGGCAGGATAACTGTGTGCATTGATGGGGTTGACAGCTGTGTACTGTCAATTGGCTGACCAATGACGGACCCTGGCATACCTCCCTGTGCTGTTGCACAGATGTTATCATTATCAGTACCCATGGCACCTGATTCAGGTTCCCTGCTGCATGACACCAGAGCAGCACCAGAACCTGTGGGAGGGAAACAGGAAACACAGTTTACAATGTATACACAATGTTACCAGTGATGCACACATGCACACATGCACAGGTGCACACATGCACACATGCACACATGCACAGGTGCACACATGCACACATGCACACTTGCACACATGCACACATGCACACATGCACACATGCACAGGTGCACACATGCACACATGCACATGTGCACAGGTGCACACATGCACACTTGCACAGGTGCACACATGCACACATGCACACATGCACACATGCACACATGCGTGCACAAATGCACACATGCACACATGCACACATGCACACATGCACACATGCACAGGTGCACACATGCACACATGCACAGGTGCACACATGCACACAGTTGCACACAGTTGCACACATGCACACAGTTGCACACAGTTGCACACAGTTGCACACTTGCACACTACTCAGTATGCGAGATATCAACACACAGACACAGACACACCTGCATGCATACACAGAGCACTACTCAGTGAGCCTAATATTACTATTACTATCAAGACTATTAAAGGTATTGTTAATACACACTCACCAGCATGGATAGGCTGCATTGCTATTACATTGGAGGGACCTGCAGAAGTGAGGAAATTAATGTCAGTGGGCACAACTGTGCCATTGTTACTGAGTATGATACAGGTCAGTAGTACAACAGTTGCCTTTCACAGGTCAGCTGCTGATATTGAGAATATCACACTTGCACATTAAATACTATGATGACAGCTACAAACCAAGGACACACCTCACACATGCATTAACTACCAGTGTACACAACAGTCAACTATACATATGGCATATTACCTGCTCGTAGTCTTGCTGCTGTGTGGCTCCAGCCTCCATCATAATGCAGGTCTGCTGCTGTTGTTATTGTTGGCGGGCTGGAGCCACAACACTTATGAGTAGTCCCTCCAGTCTGGTGAATGGGGGATGTGTAGCCACCCCACCACCTGTGGCAACCTGTTGCCTGTGGATATCCGACGCACGCTGACGGACATTTCTGATTAAATCACTGCAGTGATGTCGTACCTGCTCATATGTCCTATTATGCATGCCTATGTCATTTACCCGATGGACCAGGTCTTGCCACAGTGCAGCCCTCTCCTGCTGATTCTGGCTGGTGCAGGAAAAGAGTATTGCATAATCCCGCACCAGGCTCTGGTGTATCTCCTCATCCTCAGCTGCAGAGTACGCTGGATTGCGCTGGTGAGCCATGGTCCTGAAAAAGGAAATAACATGATATCAGCAAAATATGTCAGCAGAATTTGGCACACATACTACACATGTTACTCAACTATTGTGATACAACATATCTCACATATATAGCATCTGTCTGTCTATTGAT